>NW_002987791.1:253123-254664 GCF_000006295.1 Pediculus humanus corporis
TCTTTCATATTTAATTATATATACACGTCTAAATAAAATTATAATTTTATTAGATTAATTTATTCATTTTTCCTAAGAGCCACCATTATCGTTATTATTATTATCATCATCATCGTAGTAGTCATAGAGGAATTAAAAAGGAATCGTGATTAAAAAAAAAAAAATTAAAAACATAATATTTATTCAATGGAACCGGAATTCACGTCTCCCCAAACATTAAAAAATAACGACCATTAAAACTTTTTACTAAAAATATTATCCGCACGGATTATTTTTTTATCGTCGTGGAATTAGTACATCCATATATATAAACCCCGAAAGGAAAAACAACGTAAGAAAGAAAACGAATGATATAAATAAAAAAGTTGCATTTATAACGTGAATCATACCTTTTTAAAAAAAAAAAAATGGAGAATATATATATATATATTAATGTAAAAGAGAGAGAGAGAGAGAGAGAGAGAGAGAAAACCGGAAAAGGAAAGTAGTTAAACGACTTCTTAAAAAAATAATTTATTTATTTATTTATTATAAAGTTTTAATGCGGGAAACCGTTTTGCGACGACGAACGTCTTATTACACGTTTTTGTTACCTTTTGCATTTTTTAAAAAAAAATTTCAACGGGTGCCGCCATTTTGACGACTTGAAATAAAATAAATTAAATTTTTCAAATTGGAACATTTAAAAATAAGAACAAGTTCAAAGAGGTTAAAAATCGTAGGCGGAATTTAATAAAAAAAAAGAAAAATGAAACAATTAAAAAAAAAAAAACTAAATTCTTTCCTTCGGCACGCTCGATACTTTTTTATTCAACAATCAAAGGAAACTCCTAAAAATTTATTATTATTATTATTATTATTATTCAAAATGGCGGACGAATATTTACCTCAGTTTATTTTTAAACAATAGTAAAACTATCCTACTTGTGATATTATCCGCCATTATCCGCCATTTTAAATTATTAACTTGTATATAAATTTTCTCTTTTTAAGAACCAACGACTCTAACTTTTCTATATATTTCAAAACTATGATAAATAATAATAATAATAATAATAATAATAATAATAATAATAATAATAATAATAATAATAATGATAAAATAAAATAAAAGGCCGAAACCACCACCACCACCCTACTACTACTACTACTACCACGTGTGTAAGAGAGAGAAAACGGGAAATTTAATTACTAATTATTAGTATAATTACTTTTTTTTTCGTAACGCTTTTTATTATTATCCCTACTATTATTATACATGGAAAACTTTTAAAATTTACGTGAAAAAAAAAAATGGTTCGAAAAAATAATTCCTGCATTTACGTACACAAAATGTATATCGTAAATAATACTTTTTTTTTCTCGAAAAATGTCTAAATTGTTATTTTCGTGATCGATAAAAAGGAAGGGGAGAAAGAGTGAGAGAGAGAGAGAGAGAGAGAGAGAGAGAAAGAGAGAAAAAGATTCAAGGTACAAGCAAACAAACGCGGCGGGGACGGACTGACTGACTGACTTGGTTGGAAAATGTAAAAAAAAAAAAA
>NW_002987791.1:255433-262025 GCF_000006295.1 Pediculus humanus corporis
TTTTTCTTTTTCTTTATCCTTTCTTTGTTAAATTATAAATCGCATATTGAACTTGTTTTTTTTTTCGTTTTTTTTTTTTTTTTTGGTTTTTTTCACGGTTCGATAATTAAAATGTAAAAAATTACCATATTGGAAATATTTGAAGTAGAAAAAAAACGCGATCGAATGTCAAATTTTTCATTAAAAAAAAAAACAATAATTTTCAAACCCCTTTCGATAAAAAAAAAAAAATTTTCTATTTAATTCTATATAATTTCAAATTAGAAAAAAAAAAAAGAAAAACAAAAATGGCGGATTACCAAAAGGCATCCGTGACTTTAATGTATTTTTTTTTTTTTTTAAAATTATTATTATTTTTTAATGGTTTCGAAGCACTTTTTCAAAGTTGTCTCTCGATCGACTTGTTTGTTTGCCCGTTTGTTTGTTTGTTTGCGTTTCATTAATTTAAATTGTAAACCTAACAAACGAACAAATCAACAACGTCATAATCGCATTCAAAAATTTTATTTTAAAAAAATGTGCGATTTTTCCGATTTTCAAACACCTACAAATCGATCCTGCATGATATTAAACCTGTGATATTTCAGGTTCGATAAATTTTTTTTTTATTGTAATAAAAAGCCTTGAAATAAAAAAAAAACAAAAACAAAAAAAAACAAAAAAAATGATTTTTCGTTCCTTAAGGCCCCCCTTTCTGACTTATACGAAAGACTCGCCCCCCCCTTTTTATTATTATTATTATTATTATTATTATTATTATTATTATTATTATTATTAATCCTGAACTTCATTTTTTTAGAAATTATGCAATTTCCTCTTTTTTTTTTCGTTCCACCTTTCACCGTAAAAATTTTTTTAAAAAAAAAACTTGATTTTGTTTTTTTTTTTTTTTTTAATTTCCGCAATCTTTGACCTTTAAAAAAAAAGTTATTTTCGTGTACGTGCATCTCTAAGGCAACCAACCAAAACAATTTAAAAATGACAACAAACAACAAACAACAACAACAACAATATCGATTCTTAATTGTTTTCTATTCGATTCTCCTTGTCGTTTTTTGTTTTGTTTTCAACGACTAATCCATTCACACGCGAACGCGAAAGAAGTGGGGGGGGGGCCTTAATATTATCGATTCCTATTTTTTTTTTTTTTTTTTTTGTTAATAAAATCGGTCGCCCATTCACTCACTCACTCACTCGCACACCCACACACACACACGTAAATATGGATAAATAATTAAAACGTGTTTTTTTTTTTTACGTAATACCTTTTATTATGTGTTATCACTTCTAAAAATAATCTCGCGGACCTTGTCATTTTATTAAGTGTTAATAAATGTGACATATGATGCGACAAAGATGGAAAATCCTCTCCCCTCCTTCTCCCCCTTTCCCTTCTCCTTCTTCCCTTTTTCCTTCCCCTTCTCCTCCTCCTCCCCCCTCGGAGAAAAAAAAATTTAATTGTCGAATCGAAACGTATAGAACAAACACACGAAAAAATCGAAAAAAAATGGCGGCTTGTTACGTCACGTTCGAACGTGTACGTTACACGCATGTATTTACAATTGAAAATAATTTCATCATCATCATCATTATTATAATTTTCTCTCTCTCTCTCTCTCTAACAAATTTTATTGTTTTATTTTAATTTATGATAAATTTCGACACCTGCCGGTACCTTCATACGATCGTTTTATTATTACCATAAAAAATTTGCCAAATTCGTTAAATTAAAAAAAAAAAAAAAAAAAAAAGTCGTGACACTAGAACGCTGTCGTGTATGCAATACAAGCAGAAGAGGCGGGGGCGGAGGGGAGGGGGTGGTCAGTAGTTAACAACAACTAATGAAAGTTTAAATGTTTAACTAAAATGTTAAAAAAAAAAAATAAATAATTTTTTGATTGTTTACACGTACGTAAAAATTTACGTTCGCCTTGTTGTATTACTATTACAACAAACGAAAACAACTGCAACCATATTTATTATTATTATTATTTAATGTAATGGTTAAAAAAAAAACGTTAAAATTATTATAAATCACGACGATGTAACATGGCTGACACGTTTTTCCATCTTCTACTTAACCCATTTCCTAAAAATAACCTTCTTTTTCGTAATCAAAAGATTTTTTTTATGAAAAAAAAAAATTATTCAATTAGGGAACACATTTTTTTTTTTATATGAAATTAAACGATTCGAACAAGGACGCGTACATTATGTGTAACGAAAAACAAAAAAATTGTTGTTGTTGTTGTAATTACATTTTTTTTAAAAAAACGAGAAAAATTTAAAAACCTTGAAACTCTTTGTTTGTTTTTGTTTGTTTTGTTTTGTTTTGTATTTTTTTTCCCCCCGAATATGTTTCATTTTGATTTGTGATTCGTAACAATATTTCCGACCGAATTCATTTCCGTTAATAATATCCGTAATAAAAAAAAAAAAAAATTAAAACAAAAACAAATAATAATAATAATAATAATAATAATAATAATAATAATCTAATTTTAAAAAAATAAATAAATTATTATCATTTTTTTATTTTTTGCTTGAAACGCCCAAAAACTTTTTATTATTAGGTAATTATTTCACCGATCGTATTTCCGCCATAATCACTAACTCATAATAATAATAATAATGATAATTTAAAAAGAAATTTGACCGGATTTCGAATTGTTGCCCAACCGGAAAAACGTCATAAAAACTTGAAAAACTTTTTCTTTTTTTTTTTTTTTTTTCTTATTGATTCATTTTTGATCACTGTCAATTTATTAAAAATTTTATTAAAAACTTATTATAAAAATTATTAAAAAAAAAAAAAAAAAAAAAAAGTGACGTCATGCGAGATGCGCGCGACTTTTTAAAATTTACCGAAAAAAAAAAAAAAAAAATTTCGATTATTTTTGGATTAGTTACCAAATACGAAAAAAAAAACAAAAAAAAAAAAAAAAACACGAATAATAAATTAATTAAATTCGACTCTTGCCATATACATATAAAAACAGTGTAATAATAATAATAATAATTGTATGAATAATAATAATAATAATAATAATAATAATAATAGTAATAATAAAACCCGAACCTTGTTTTTGCAAAACGTACCTTCCTTTTATTATTACAAAAAAAAAAAAAAAAATTTCTTACGCCCTCACCTCAAATAAAAAAAACGGGTTATACAAATCAGCAAAATACAATAACCAAAAATAAATAAATAAAATAAATAAATAATAATAATAATAATAATAATAATAATAATAATAATAATAATAAAGAACCTGGTCGAATCGAATGTAAAAAAAAATTTTATTTAATTTTTATTAACTTATTATTGCGATATTTTTTATTAATAAATAATTCATATGCTATCGGTCAAGGTAGGTGAATGAAATGTACATAAGAGAAGTTTTTTTTTTTCTTTCTCCATTTTTTTTTTTTCTCGTACGAAACGTTTCGCCAATATTAATAATAATAATAATAATAATAATAATAATAATATAATTAATTTTAATTTTTTTTTCACCTCGACTTGAATCAAATTTTTGTCGGTGTTAATTATAAAAACCGGTCAAATAGCATTTTATTTTATTTATTTTTTTTTTTTTTGTCAAAAAATAACATTTTAAATTTATCAACGACAATTATTATTATTATTATTATTATTGATTAATTAATTAATTATTCGCGGGGGGAGACTGAAAAAAAAATTTTTTTTTTTACTAACTAACGGTTAAAAATAAATTTAATAATAATAATTATTATTATTAACATAGAGAAAATATGATATTATAAAATTTAAATTTTTTTTTTGTCGTGTAAAACCCGTTTTTTTTTTTATTTTATATTATTATTTATTTATCACCGAAGAAGAAACTGTCGTTAAACAAAAAAAAAAAAAAAATTTAATATTAATAATAATAACAATAAAAGTCATTCACAAATCGTTTAACAAATTTTAAATTTTCATTCTCGAACATAAATTTCAAAAAAAAAAAAAATTCTTTTAAATAAATGAAATTTTTAACGGTTTTTACATTTCGAAAAATAATAATAAAAAAAAAAAATGTAATTGAAATTTATTATTTAGAAGAAGCAGAAGAAGAAGGAAAAGTATTGGGAAAACTTTATACTATCGAATAAATTAAATTAAAGTAATTAATTACTAATTACGAATTTAAAAAAAAAAATTAAAAATACGATACCGAATAATGGTTGCCATTTTCTTCAAATGGTGACGTACTAAATCCGTTGCTCATCATAAAAAAAAATTTTTTTTTAAACGACAATTCACTTTTTCATAATATTTTTTTTTAAATAAAAATAATTTTTTATTTTAATATAACGCGTAAAAAATAATAATTTTATTTCGGTGAAATAATTTACGTAAATATAAATTTAAAAAAGAAAAAACTTTGACAGAGTAACGAACAATTTAAATTCTCTTAACGAAATGGCAAATGAAAATGATGTTGGCGCGTTTATTAAGTTGGCGGCAGTGGCAGCAGAAGTAGTAGTAGGAGTTGGTTGTTATAGAACAAATTTCCCGTCCGTGACCGTTTTTTTTTTTACTACGAAATCAGGATCTTTGCTCAAATGATCTTGTCTTTTTGTTTTAAATTACTCGCGGTTAAAAAGTTTTAAATTAAAAAATTTAATTTTCAATAAAAAAAAAAAAGAATATTTATCCAGTTCATTTTTTTTTTTTTTTTAAAATTTAAAAATAAAATCATATTGAAATATAATATTCCTCATTCCTGTCACTTTTTCCTTTTTTTTTTTTTTAAAATTTTACTATATGACCTTTTATCGACTTAAATTACTAATTAAAAACCTTTATCGACTTAACTCCACAATTTAAAAACCAATTCGATGTTATTTCTTACTCGAGTAAATTCAATTAACTAAATTATCAGCAAAAAAATTATTTTATCGAGTGGTACTTAAAGAAAAGTACAAAATAAAAGTAGTTTAATCAGGTATTAAGGTATCAACGATTAATTGTCAAATAATAATAAATAATAATATTTTTTTAAACATTCCAAAAGCATTGAAAGCTTACATACACACACACATATAAGTAAATGTGTTTATTTAAAATAAGATGCCACGAATAAAATGTAATCAAATTTACTCGAGTGTTAAATAATTTGAATATGCAACATGATAAATTCTCGAGGAACAATTAACAATAGATACAGTAATTAGTGCATAATTAATATAAATTCATTAAAATATTTTACACACATTGCAAACAATCGAATAAACTTATTGTATGTAGTGTTAGTAAAAGGTTATTAGTTTATTAAACCAGATCTAAATTAGTAAGATATATAAATTCTTAATTTTGAATAATGCATACATACCTGTATAGTCCACCATACTGCTTAACTGTTTTTACTGTGTGTTCCAATTGGTTATTTGAAATTATCCACTTTTAACTTTTAGAATGTAAATTTTAATAAAAGGTATTTGAAATTTATGTTTATAATATAAATAAAGTAATTTCAAACAAAAACAAAACGATTAAAAACTTTTTTTTTTCTTTTCAAACTGATCAAAATCACAGTGTGGTCAAATTGATGTAGTTTTTATGCAAAACGAATGCTTTAAAATAACGTAAAAATAAAAAACTTAACAAATTATCAAAGAACTTCAATATATAATTTCAATTATAATAATATTCCGCACGGTTAATCATAATTTTAATTATAATAAATTAAAAAAAAATTAAAACTTTATAAAACTGTCATTACAATATCCGGATATTTTCACACTGTATGCGCAGGGAAATTTTTTTTCTTCAGGTTTGCTTTAGGTTGGCAACATTTTTCCTTCTTGCATTTAAAATGTAAACACATTTAATAAATTTACTTTTAATATGTTTTTTTTTTTTTTTTTTTTTGTAAATTTAATACTTTACTGAATTTTATTATACTTCAAAATATAGATTAACCATACTTACATTTTAAGCAGTCATTATCACCATTTTTTTGAGTATTCACTACATTTTCCGCCATTTTAAATAAAATTCTTGTTGTGCATCAAATGCGAAAACAACAAATTTGCCAATAAATTCTTATTACAAGCAAATTTCTCAGGTAATTTATTAAAAAAGAAAATTATAATAATGATTGAGAATAAAAATTCATTATTTTTGAATAATGGTTTATATATCAATGCAAAATAAAAAACAAATTTAAAACTATTTTAAAAAAGTATCAACTTTTTTTTTGTTTTTTTTTTTTATTATTATTATTTTCGGCACAATTAGACAAAAAATTGTTATAAATTATTTTTTTTTTTTAAAAAAATACAATGCATCTTTTTTTTTACTAAAAAAAAAAATTGTACGTAAAAAGTAGTAAACGCAAAAATTCTTATTCAAGTTTGAATAAATTTAAATTTAAAAAAAAAATTTAAATTTAAATTTTTATTTTTAGCTAACTAGTGAAATAGCTATTTTTATTCATTTATATATATATTTATAAAAAAAATTAGTGTAAGTAAAATAATAATAATAATAATTTAAAATTGCCCCCCCCCTCTTTTTTTTCTCTTTTGGCTCTTGCCAAAAACCAAAAAAAAAAAAAAAAAAAAA
>NW_002987791.1:262505-269872 GCF_000006295.1 Pediculus humanus corporis
AAAAAAAAAAAGAATTTTAAAATTTTCTAATACTACTAATTGAGGGTTTGTAAGCGTCGAATCTATCGTTATTGTAAGGTCCGTTTGAGGGCAACGATAAACCCATTCCCAAACCTGGAGGTACGGGTTGATTTTGATACAATGCGCTCGCTATGACGCTTCCTCCGGGAGCTCTACCCAGTAACATGTTGGATGCATTGCTGGCCCACCTTAAAATTTACAGTAATTACTTTATTTCCTTCTTCTTCTTCTTCTTCTTACACATTAAACAAACAAACAAACAAACCTATCGCTAGTTGTACTTTCAGATCGACCCCAAGAACTACTTTCGGCTTTCCTATCCGATGAACCCCAAGGATCTCTTGAACTCGGACCCGAAGGACCTCCCATGCTTCCGAACGAAGTACCGCCTTGTTGTCCCGAACTAGAATGCCAATCCCCGCTTCCCCTTTCTGCATCATATTATTAAAAAAAAAAAATATATATATATATAATTTCATCCCCTTTTTCAATCAAAAAAAAAAAAAAAACAATCAACGTGATCTTCTTACCCCTTCGTTCATCCCGACTTCTATATGTCGAACTCGATATGTCTCTATCTCTTTCACGTTCTCTATCTCGATCTCTGTCTCTGTCTCTTTCGAATCTGAAAACAAATTATATTTATTAATACAAACAACCATTTTGTTTTTCTTTTTGTTTGTTTGTACACGTGAAATTATATTTACCTTGCTTCTTTTCCACCGTGCGAAGTCGAAGAACTTTTCCTACTAAATTCATCCCCTCGACTTCTCGACGTGTTCGAATCCCGCCGTCGATCCGATTCAAATTCTTCTCGTCTCGATCTAAAAAAATAATAATAATAATTAAATAGTTACTTCTAATAGGTTGACTAACGCATCTCTAAAAGGTTGAGTAATGTTTTAATGGAGATTCAACCTTTCTCTTCTTCTATCTTCTTCGGTGAACCTCGGAGGTGGCGGCGCGTCGAAATGTCCCAAATTAATGGCGGCACGTTTGTCTGGATAATCTCTTCGATCGTCCGACGGTCTTTTTTTACTCGATCTCCTGGCTGCTTCTAACCTGTAACAAAAAAAAAAAAAAAAAAAAAAAAAAAGTGTTACCAACGTAAAATTTCTCTCATCGCTCGAATGTAAAATAAAAATTTTATAAAAATGACTAAACCTTTTCTGTTGCATCCGCAATTCTTCTTTTTCCCTTTCGATCCTTTCGCGTTCGAGCCTTTGACGCTCACGTTCCATTCTCAACAATTCACTTTTTTCACGTTCGATTTTCTCTCTTTCCAATCGCAATTTTTCTTTTTCCCTAAAAAAAACCAAATTATTATTATTATTATTATTACTATTACTCCCTAGTAACTCAATAATGATAAAATTTACCTTTCTATTCGAGCCGCTTCACTTTTTTGCCTTCTATCGATGTCTCTCTGACGCAAAGCCTCTTCCCTTCGCCTTTTGGCTTCTTCTCGAAGCCTTCGTTCTTTTTCTCTCAGCCTTTGACGCTCTCTTTCCTCCTGTCGCGCACAAGTAAAAAATTATTTTAATGCCTTTTTTTTATTTTTAATTTAAAAAAAAAAAAACTCATCGTTAAAGTTTGTAAACCTTGATTTGTGAAAAAGATAAAACTTCTTTTCTAGGGGAATGTCTCCTTCGGAATGGACTGTGACTGTGAATTGATCGATGACTCCCGTGTCCCCCACTACCACCACCACCGCCACCCCTATCATCTCTGGCATCGTCTCTCGACTTTGATTTTTCCCCCATCCCTCCTTTTTCATCTCTTTTATCGCTCCTATTCAACATCCTTCTATCGTCCGAAATCCCTTCTTTGCAATCCTCCATTAAACCATCTGATTTTTGCCTGGGTTTACCTGAACAAAAAATTTTTTTTTTATAATCAAAAGTAAAAACAAAAGATTAGCAGAAGATGAAAAAAGATAAGAGGATAAAAACCATTTTCGGTGGGTTTTTTATCGTCCCATTTTTTATCGAGTGATTTTTTTTCTTTCCCTATGGAATCGTTCCGACTACTATTTCGTCTACCGTCCGATCTACGTGATTCGCTGGTTTTTAACGGTCCTGTCGCATCTCCTTTTGCCTGAAAAAAAGACATGGGATAAAAAATCCTCATTTTTTTTTCCTTTTTTCCTTATTTTCAAACAAAAACATCAATTTACTTTTTCAACTGATATCATTCGACCGTGAAGTTCTATTCTGTGAAGGTGTTTGATGCATCTCATGGCGTCATCGCTGTTGGCCATCGTAACATATCCGTAGCAACGAGCACCGGGAGTGCGAGCGTTTGTCACTATTTTGGCTCCGATGACTTTTCCATGTTTTGAAAAAACTTGTTTGAGATCCGTTGCACGTGTAAGGGATGATAAATTGCTCACCCAAAGATTACGCGATTCAGAATTGAGAAATTCATTTTTCTTTTCTGTAAAAAAATATAAATATTCAGAGAGAAAACATATAGACAAACTGAGAGAATTTGTTTACAATCCGCCACCATCATCATCCCCCCATCCATACCTTACCTTTGTTTCCTTTGCCATCCTTTTTTTTTTTTTTTTTGGAGGATATTTCCCTGAAAAATAATAAAAAAAATTAAATCCCGTTTTACTCCAACAAATTTTAAACAATTTTTTTTTTTCGATCAGCATAAACAAAAAAAAAAAAAATAAGTGCAAAGGGTATCAAAAAAAAAATAATAATAATAAGCCTATTTTGAAAAAAAAAAAATGATATTGATAATGATAATAAACGCGAAAACCCTCCTAAATATTAAAAAAAAAAAAAAAAAAAAAAAACTTTATATACAATCGACCACGTCCTTTAAATATTTTTTTTTCCTTTTCATTCTTTTTGAAAACAAAAAAAAAAAAATTTTTTTTCTAATTTCAGGTACATATGTATGTATCCCAATAAATTAAAAACCGGAAACGCTAAAATTAAATTAAAGTCACGACAGTGTAAAAATAAGCATCATTCAAGTATTTGTTTGTGTGTAAGTGAATGAGTGAGTGAGTGAGAGTGTTTATGTGTCCATCGGCGTCGCTATATAATATCCTTCTTCTTAATAGGGAAAAAAACAATAATAATAATAATAATATTATTATTATTAACAGGAGATTTTTTTTCAAACCGAATGAAGGATCACATCACGCATATTTGCATTTTTCTTCATCTTTTCTTTTTATCTCCCATTCGTCGAGTGTGAAAAAAAATAAATTCTTTAAAAAACAACAACAACAACAACCACCCATGTATGGGAATGCGTGTACAAAAAAAATCCATATTTCTTCATTATTCATATTTCTTCTTATTTCTTCTTGATGAATGAATAGTAAAATAGAAGAATTTCACTTTTACTTTTAACATCTTCCGGAAAAACCCATTTTCTTGCTGTTGTTGTTGTTGTACTAGTGATGCTGTTTTATTAAATAAACACTGTCGTTACTTATTTAATTTTAGTAATATATAATAATAATAATATCATCCGAATGTGTGCTTGTGCTTATTTTATATAAAAATTAACGTATATATATATATATGTACAAATCGTAAAAAAAAAAAAAAAATAATAATAATAATAATTATTAACCCTTAACATATCCAATTAAGATAAATTTGACCTTTTTTATTATTATTATTATTATTATTCCATTTATTTGACGATATTTCACGATATGGTTACCCAAGAGTTGATTAAACTCTTATTTACATCGGATAGATAATAAGAAACTTATTTTTCTACCGTTTAAAGTATTTTGCAAATAGAACAAATATACTCAAATTAAATAAATAAATAAAAATGAGAGAAAAAAAAAAAAAAAGAAAAGTTATATAACTATTTTCTTCTAAATTTTAAATGTAATTTTAAATACGAGACACATTGTGTTACTGAGATACTTATATGGAGTACACAACACAGGTGTATACCACGTGTTTAAAGTTGACACGGCCTTGTAATGAAGGAGACTCTCGGAAGGAAACCGCCGGTTCTTGTTCAAATATAATATGAGGCTATTTTTGACGTAATCATCCCTAGCGAGGCGATAGCGAGATGTTTCGGAAGAAAAAGATCCAATCGTATCTTCTTCATCTATCATGAATTCATCATCATCATCATCATCATCATCATCATCCAGTCATTTCATCCAGAAATTTTTTTTTTTTTTTTTTTTGTTTTTGCTGTGGCGATGCATCACATGACAAAAAAAACCTATGGCGTCCAGAAAAAGAAGCTATTCGGCAGTAAAATGGGATAGGGAAGTAAGAAACCAACCTCTTCATCTTGTCTTCTTTACTCGTATCTCTCGCGTCATTAACTACTTGTTCTTCTTCTTTAATACCACAATCTCCTCCTCCTCCTCCTCCTCCTTCTTTCGGCGTTGTTTTTTCATCACTTTCGTTGATCATGTTTTCTTCACACTTATCTGAATCTTCTGTTGATTTTTCTTTTCCTTCATCTACTGTAATAACGAATGATATTCATTGTTAAAAGATTGTGACACACATAACGTCCTGCGGAAAACCAATAGTTGAATTTTTTTTTTTCTCCCCCTCTCTCTCTCTCTCTCTCTCTCCCTATCGTGATTGTCAGTTAAAAAACAATTATAAAAGCTCCCTTAAAAAAAATTCTGAAAAAAAAAAAAAAGAACTCGAATCGACTTCAATAGTCGGCTGCGTCATATATCACAGGACAACATCTAATAATATATATGCACAACAATCCCACCCCTATTTTTAACACTGAAAACTCAAAAATTAACGATATCCGTTAAGTTTGACTCTTCTTCTTCGAATGTAGGCATCAATATATATAAACCCTTTAAGGCGTTAGTTAACCATTTAAACATATTAAAGAAAATTTTTTTTTTTTTTTTTGTAAATGATTGTTAGACTAATTTATGTAAATGTAACGGAATCTTCAACCCTCTCTCTCTCTGGTCTGGTATTCATTGTGAGACAAAATGCAGCTGTGGATGAATAGTCAACTCAATCCGGTATCCATTTTTCCATGAGATTACAAGTCGTAAAGATTTCATCGAAACAATATATATATATATCCAAATAAGAATCGATTTCACCCAAAAAAATTTTTTTTTTTTCTTGGAATCTTACACTTTTTCTTATATTAAATCTAACATGCTATTAATTAAATTTATCCAGATTACCTTACCTTTTTGGTCAAATTTGACTTGTTCTTCCTGTGAAAAAAAAAACAAAATTATGCATATGAGTATATCGTTGTGACTTTCAATAATCGTACAACATAATTAAAAATTACTTCATCTTCTGCCAATAGTTTTTCTTCATCTGCTATATCCAAATTAATAGAATCATCATTATCTAATCCGCAAGTATCGGGTCCTTTTTCATAAGACATTTTCTTGACTTGTATATGAGTAGAATTTTCCGTTGTACTCGTAACTAATGAAGAAATATCATTTCCAATTGAAGTTCCAATACTTTTTTCATTATCTTCATTTATTTCTGAACATCTCTGAAATAAATAATTTAATAAATTTTTTAATATACAAAAAAGTAGCTAACTTAAAATTCAATTTAATAATTAATTTAAAATATCGAATTAAAAATAATTTTCATTTAAAAAATAGTTTTCCAAGTTTAAATTATTTTAAACTAACTGTATCGCGACCACAATCAACATGTAAATTAAAACTAAGCAAAGCATTTTTTAAAAAAAATTTTTGTTAAATATCAATTATCTTCAATTAAATGATAAAATGTTATTTTTGACAATGACAAAATAATTTTTTAAAATTATTTTCATTGAAGAAAATTACAAAGAAGAAATAAACATGTAAATACAGTAAAATTAAACTTACACTGTAAAATATATTAAAACTTTCAAAATGATTTTCTTACGATGAATATATAACAAATAGTAATGCGACATAAATGTTTTCGTTTTATTGAATAAAATTTCATTTTTAAAAGTAATTTAAGAATTAAATTTTAATTATTATTTCCTTCTTAAATTCATTTTTTTTAAAAAATCAAAAACATTTAATGGTGATTACCTTGTCGGGTAAAGAAGAAGCAATTTCATTTATTTCAGAAATATCTTCTTCTCCGAGTTCATCGGTAACAATCATACTATCAGCTCCTTCATTAGCATCCTTTTCTGAATTATCATCAAAAACATGAGATTCATCTAAACTTTTATCTCCATCAGATTCTATATTAAAATATAAAAAAGAATAAACAGTTATTAAAAAAAATGTTTCACGTTAAATATCAAGAGCGAATAATAAAAAAAAAAAAAATAATAATAATACTTACTTGAACACCTTTTAGTTTTATTTGATACTTCGAAAACGTATACTTCTGGATCTAAACCTTCATTCTGCATTGCCTAAATAAATAAAAAAAACAATTTAAATAATTAGAAAAAATAAAATTGAAGGAAATTCTACATAAAACTATCGGTAAAATAATATTTAAAATAAAACAATAAAATTTACAAATGATTATTATTATTTTAAATTTAACTAAATCTTAATAAAACAATTTAATGGATTTAATAAATAAATAAATGCGATTCTTTTTTTCTTTTAATAAAGAAACAAGGTTATTTCACTTGCCCAAACGGCGGTGGCGGCATAATATATAAAACCTGCACCGTCAGGAAAAATAGGCTTGGAATTAAACTAACAGTAACTGCAAACATATAAATGCTTAAGTATAAAAAAAAAATTTTTTTGTTTAAGGGCGTTACCTTTAAAAGTCTTTCAAGCAGGACGGCTTTAACACCGTTTTTTTCAAGACCACGTTTTTCTAATTCTAATTTTAAATCTATAACTCTAAGATCGTTTATCTTTTTTAATTCAATGTCTGACGACATTTTTTTATTCACAAATACGTTCAAAATGGCGAACAAAGAAAAAGTTGCAACAGGAAATAAACCACCGCCCTCTATAACTCATATTTTAATGTATATAGTTCGCGTAACGGCAAATTAACTTTTTTACATAACATTATGTTTACTTAAAATTCCCAATTTTTCCTCTAAAATAAATCTATAAATCTAAATGTATTTTATTTAAGTTCCAAACACATAATTTAATATTCCAAAAAATATAAAATGGCACATCATATTGCTCATTTTTGCAAATTTTTAAATCAAAAATACTGCTAAACCCTTAAACCATTAGCCTGACTTTTACATTTAAAAAAAAATTAATAATTATAAAATTTACCTTTAAATATTCCTTATGAAAATTCTTTTGAACCGTTACATAAAATTCTAACCGTACAAAATATTTTCAAAAAAAAAAAAAAACCGGTTACTATAATTAAAACGTTTACTATTTTGTT
>NW_002987791.1:270090-304999 GCF_000006295.1 Pediculus humanus corporis
AACTAAAAAGAAAAATTAATATATATATATGCTAAAAAAATAATTTATTATAATCATTTAAATAAACTATTTAAATAAATTTTTTTGTTAATTATATTGACTTATTATTATTATTATTAATGTGATTAAAAATTACTAAATTACATTATTTACTAAATTGGCTTCCTTTTTAATAGAAATTTATTTATTTATTTATTAATTTGTTGTTGTTGTTGTTAATTAAATACTAAAAAAAAGTTAATTTTTATTAATAAATATATACATAAAAGCATATTAAATTTAAGTATATATATATATAAATTCGGATAAAAATAAAATAATAATAATAATAATTTTATCCAAATATATAAAATTAATACATAAATATTATGTAATAAATAAAGTTTAAATTTTATTAATATAATTAACATAAAAAAAAAAAAAAATTCAACCGTTGAAAAAAAAATCAATTCTATGGATTTTCCATTCTTATTAATTAATAAACCGATAAAAATTTTTAATTAAAAATTAAATTTAATAATTTATTAATTAATAATAATGTTGGATGTCTCACACACATAAATAAAATCAACGTCGATTATTTATTAATTACAAAAAAAAAAAAAAAAAAAAAAACATTTTAATAAATTTTAATTAATTTTGACACCACACAAACGGTTTACAATTTAAAGTTAATAAAAAATAAATAAATAAATTTTTAAGGCATTTATTTATAATAATAATAATAATAATAATAATAATAAGAGAAAAATAATTACAACATTTTATGTGTGTAAAATAATAATAATAATAAATTTAAAATCCTTAAAAATTAAAAATAAAATACAAATTATATATAAAAATATATATTTTTTTTTTAAACAAATTATTGTGACAAGAAAAAATAAAAAATAAAAAAATATTGATTTGATTGATTGATTGACAATAAGTTTTCGTCATTTATATGATAATTCATAAATAATAATAATAATAATAATAAAGTGATTAAAAAATATTAAAATAATTTTAAAAACAAACAGATTAAAAAATATATAAATTGAAATATAATAATATATAATAATATAAGAATTTAAATTTTTTAATTTTTACAATATATAATAATAATGATGATAAAACATTACAGGTTTTTCCTTTTTCAATTAAATATATTATTATTATTATTATTATTATGTTCTCTCACATACAAAAAAAAGGCAAAAAAAAAAAAAAAAAAATTTTCATTATATGATTATAATACTCATGTTAATACTGTTTTTTTTTTTTTTATATAATAAATAATTTCAAAAAATAATAATAATAATAATAAAACAAATTTTGATTAAATTTATGTTAAATTGATAATAATAATAATTTTAAAAAAATAAAAAAAATTTTTGTTATTTTATTATAAATAAATTTAATTAAACATTCAAAATTTTTTTTTTTAATAAATAAATGCCTTTTCTTTATACCGATTGTATTGATTACAATATTATTATTATTATTATTATTATTTGTAAGTTTTTATTAATATATAAATGATATTATTATTATTATTATAAAATATTACGATTAAAAATAATCAGGGTAATAATAATAATTACAACAAATATTAATGACATTTTTTTCTTTTTGAGCAATAAAAATTTAATAAAAAAAGCAACGTGCATGACACGTGAGGGGGAGGGAGGAAGAGGGGGTGTGTAAAAACAAAACAAACGATGAACTAAATGCGATAATAATGATAAATAATAATAATAATAATTCAATTATAAAATACGATTAATACGATTTTCTTGATTTTTTTTTTTCCTTTTTTTGATTTTCTTTCCTCCCGTACAATTAATTAATTATTTATTTATACATAAAAAATTATTAATAAATAACGTTGTAGAAATACAATTGTATTTTTTGATTTAAAAAAAAATTAATCATCGTTATTATTATTATTATTATTATTAATATTTAGAATAATAATAATCATTCTTTCAAAATCCATTTTTTTTTTTTTTTTTACCTACGATTTAATATTTATTTATTTATTTATTTATTTTTCATTTGTTTACAGTAATTATTACTAATATTTAATAAAACCATAAAATAATTATTTATATTACCTAAATAAAAATAAAAAATAATAATAATAATAATAATAAATAAACGATTAATAATTATCATAAATTAATTTAAAATAAAAAATAATAAAAATAATAAAAATAAAATAAACGGTACACTTTTTGGTACGATCAGATATTTCCCCCTTTTAATATTACTAATTATTAACGATTTCCTATTTATTATTATTATTATTATTATTATTATTATTATTATGCATATTTATAATATATATATTTATTCTAATATATGGTAGTTTGTATTATATTAATCTACAAAATTTTTTAAATAAGCCAATTTAGTATTTTGTGTTAGTAAAAAGACACAAAAAGAAAAAAAATTAAAATTAAAAAAAAAAAAAATGATTACACGAATATAATAATAATAATATTTGTAATTAATAATAATAATAATAATAAAAATAACAATTAATGTATTTCGCTTATTATTATTATTATTATTATTAAATGGACCAATATGGCCGAATATTGGAATTTCCTAATTTTTTTTTTTTTTTTGCTGTAATGACTTATGTAAAAAAAAAAAAAAGGAAAAATTCCCCCCAAACTCCAACGTGGGTGGTAATTTTTCTAATAAGCAGCCCGGTCGTCACTCTCTCGCAGCAGCAACAGCATCAGCAGCAGGAGCAGGAGCAGGAGCAGGAGCAGTAGCGCGGGAATACTATTTCAAGATTAGTCAAAATTTACTACGGCTTAATTGAAACGGCAAATGTCAAATGACTGGCACGTCTTTATTTAAATGTGTTTCTATATCTACTCTGCAAATCGGACATCTTTTATTTGTTGATAACCACTGATCGACGCATTCGATGTGAAATAGATGCATGCAAGGCAATCGTCTGAAATTTCAATTTGAAAATTAAAAAATTTATCATTTACCCCCTCACCCCCACCCCATCCCTCATCCGTGTCCTCCTTCCTCCAGGAGGACACGGATGAGGGATGGGAAAAGAGAGACATTCCTTTACCTCACGTCTTCCAATTCTTCAAATTCCGACAGACATATGGTGCATTTCTCAACGTGATCTTCCTCGCTATCCTCGACGTTCTTTTTCATTCTCTTATATTTATGCGGAAAAGTGTTTCTTTCAATTGTATCTTGCGAAGCACCTCTATTAAGCTGAGCTTGTCTCTGTTCGACGACACGAAGATAATCTTCGAATCTGGCCGACATGTGTCGAGCTAAAAATGGTAGTGGCACTATTGGTGGAACTAACATTTCTGTTGGTCTCGGAGAATTTGACTAAAATTTAAAAAAAAAAAAAAAAATTTGTAAACGTACAGGTATGTTATCATTTTTCTTTTTAAATTCATGTTGAAAAAGTTATTTTGATACTCACCATTGTAGGCCTTCCGATACTTATGTGAAGATGATGCATTCTTTGGCCCGGATGAGGATGATAATGATACAAATGATGATGCACGTGCTGATGAGTGCTTTCACTAAATAATTAAATTTATTAATTAATAGAGCTTTATAAATAATAATTTTCGAAGGCATTGGAAAAAAAAGAACTTACACAGCTATACTTTCGGGTGTGTGTTGAACTAAAACTTCGGCGGCCACGTCAGATTGTGGTACGGCTATCGGAGTTACTCGAGGAGGTATTATTTCCAATTCGGATACGTGTAGAGGTAACTAATGAAAAATTAATAAAATGAAAAAAAAAAATAAAACACACCGAGTGATTCTCAAGAGAAAACATCACAAATACTTACGAAAGAGGGCGGTGGAGATATAATTCCAGACGGGCCCACATCTGAACGAGTATAAACGGTAGGAGGTGCCGGAATAGGAGGACAATGATGAGGATGTTGATGAGCAACTGGAGGGTTATGATGAGAAGGAGTATGGCAGTGATGAAAATGTGTTTGAGAGTGAGCTTGAGCTCCGTACGGATGAGAATGCTGAAATGGATCGTGCAACAACAAATTTTCCCTTTGCCTATTATTTCCATTACTGAAATTTTTACAACCATTAATGTAGTAATTAAATCCTTTTATGAAAATAACAATACCGAATCATTATTATTATTATTATTTCATTTACCTGTAATTTAAATGAGCATCAAGCCTTCGACGCTGTGACTCTTGCATACGCTGTTGTTGATGCCACAATCTGGCATGTACCGGGTACACAGATCTTGACGGTGTTGGAAATATAGGGGGAGGTACTTGATACATGTATTGCAGAGTTGGCGGATATAAAGACACTCTTTGTTGAGGTATTCCCATTCCTGAATCTTGATCAAAATTTTTTTTTTTTTTATAATTTACTTTTTAATTTTTAAAATATTTATTACCAATCGCGGTACTTACCGACGATATAGGAATTGTGAGGCACCTGATGACGCGGAGTCCCATTGTGTAATGTCAAATGATTACTACGAGAACACCCGCACGATTGATTATTTCCATTAAAGTGTCTGTGATCGCAATTTTCCACGACTTGAGTTTGCTGTGAAAAATCTCTTGAGTGATGTGCATATTGCGATTGGTATTTACAAGAACGCTGAGACCTAATCGTGTCCTGAGAATAACTAGCGACTGAAACCGATGTAAAATCGTTAATTATCCGTGTCAAAAAAACAAAAAAAGAAAGTAATTCGTACCGTTTTGCTATCATTCAAGTATACCTTGCGGATGGGAAGCAATGTTAATTGATGCTGAATTTTGTCTAACTTCCTCGTCGGATTCTTGAGTGAGGTCCACAATAACGGGCTTGGCTTCATTCAATTGCTGTCTGCATTGAATGCTAAGTACTTCTATACCGCTGTCATCGTCGCTGCTATCATTACTTGAACTTAGCCAATCTAATTGTAAATCCGGTGCTGAAGGTAATCCAGACTTTTCTTTTTTGGGAATTCCAGAAGGGCCTGTCAAGGAACATTACGAAAATGAATAATACTAAACACATTAATATTTGGATAATATGATTTTTAAAATAAATTACCTGGCTTATTAAAATCACAATTATCAGTCTCTTGTGGAATACCAATGGCACCACTCTTCATAGGCTGTTGCTCTATTTTTACTATTTGGTTGGCTTCACTTTGATGCATTGAATCTGCTTCTGCAATTAATTCTACACTAGGAATCCTGTTCTCGATTTGAGAATTGATTATTTCCCTGAAATGTTAAAAAAATGAATTAAAAATTTTTTTTTAAAAAAATCAACAAAAGTAAAATAAATATATTTCATTACTGAGAATTTTCAGACTGAGAAAACAAAGTAGGTAATGGGATTAACGGGGAAGACGTTGATGAGCTGTTGGACATTGCCTGAATACTATTTGACGTTTGAATTTGGTTAACATTTCCTTGATTCGAAGGTTGGCTTAAATCCTCAACGTAAAACCTTAAAAACCCCAAAATTTTTACATCATAAATTAGTCAATCATTTTAAATTCATTTATAATGAAAAAAAAAATAATAATACTTTACCTGTTACGACTTCTGCTTTTCAACCTATACTTCAAAGCATTGGGCCGATCTCCCTCCCTAAAACTTCTTTTTCTTCTCGGATCGAAAACATCTCTGCTGGGTCTGTTAGGAACATCCATTTCAAAATCAATCCTCCGAGCTCTTCCATTATCATCACTGTAGTGACGCCGACCATAACTTTCGAAATACCTTCCGTCTCTCTCGACGAAATCCCTTTCTCTTTCGGGAAAACCGCCGCCATTGTTGTTGTTGTTGTTTCTGGATGTAAAGTGGTTTTCTGTATTTCTTCTAGGATATCCGTTTCCGCGATCGGTTTGCATTCGTTCACGCTCCGAAAACCGATAGCGATCGGAAAAACTTCGACCTCGATTTGGAATATTTCTCTCACGGTCTGAAAACCCCCTATCCGGATACCCATGAGTTCTATCAGTCACGTGTCTGTTAACCCCTCCGTAATTACGATGCCTTTCTTGAAGGTTATGATCGGTATTGCTGTGTCGCCTTTGATAACTTATTCTTTCGTTATAATTTCTATTATTATCTGGGAAAGCCCTTTCCCGCTCGGTTTCAATGTACCTGGTTTTACGAGCGGGAAAATTTGCATCGGGTTGCGGACACAAATTATGTTGATTACACAAAACATCACAAATTGACTCGTTCGTTGGACCACCAGGGTGTGATGTCGGCTGTGGACAATGTATGGTTGTTTCTGGAGAACGCATATAATCTAAAAAAACAAAAAAAAATTATTAATTTTAATTTTAACAAAGGTATTATTCAAAAATTGAAAATGACTACCAACTTGTGAAAGTGTCTTCTTGAGGATATATAAAAACTTGATCAAATTCCCTTTCCTGAGGAATGATTGGTTCTTGACCCTGAATTTGTAATTCTATTTCAGGTGGACTGAACCACATTTGTGTTTCATTGTGCTCCTCAGGTACCATTTTTACATTTTCAACAACATCATCAGAAAACAGGGGTTCAAATTCCATCTGAACTTTTAAAAAAAAAAAAAAAAAAAAAAATTAATCAGAATTGTTTTCATATCATAGAATAAATAATACTTTTTACTAAACCGTATAAAAAAAATTACAAAATAATAAAACAATGATAGTCTATAATTTAAAAAATCATCCATGCGATGATAACTTTATGAAACTAAACTAAATATTGTGTAAATTTTTTCATGACACAATTTTAAAATTACAAATAATGATTTTTACAAAGGGAAGCAAAAAAGTAATAATTACTTTATAAGTTTAGTAATATTTAAATTATTACTCAACTATTATTATTATTATTATTAATAAAACATCAAAGCACTCGATAATTTTAATAATTAATTGATTATTAATAATAATAAACATCGAAAGCGAAAACAGTTAGAAAAATAACAGTCTGAAAAAGTGGATTTAAACAAAACAAGGCAATTTTATAAATAATAAAAATAATATTAATGATAATATAAAAAAAATAAAATTTAAGGATAAACAAACATATCACATATATTGAAAATTTAAGTTTTAAAAATTTAGACGATAAAGAAGTTTTCGATAATTTGAATGATTTAAATATTTAATTGTCAAAAAAGTAATTACTAAAGTTTAAAATTATATGTATATTATTAAAATATGCATTATCACATAGAATAATGCTATATAATTGTAATGTAAATTATTACTTTAACAATATTTATTCTTTTTATTAAAACGATGAAGAAAAATTATTATTGCATCACTCTGTAAAAAATTTAAATAAAAAAAATTAACCAAACATGTAATTTTAAATAATTTAATTTAATTGTCGTTATTAAAATGATTAAATGCTTTTACCATTTATTTTAATCCAATTACGACAAACATTTTGAAAATAACTCAATAAATTTATCCTACCATTATCGATGTTTAATACCTGATTATCAATCTTCCTTTATAAACTTTTTTAAGAGGTGGTTTTAATATTAATGTAAAACATTTATTAACATAACCCTAACAACAACATAACAATCAGGTGTTGAGAAAAAAAAAAAAAAAAAAAAAAAAAAAAAAACATTTGAAATTTATATTATGATGACATGTTTATTTATTTAAACAATCTATTTGTAAATAACATTTTTTAAAAAAAAAGTAAAATAAAATAATAATAAAATAAAAAGTCTGAATGATCAATGTTTAACCTGAATTAAAATAAAACATAATTATAAATGAAAAATAATCACTTGAACCTCAATAACCTGTGTCACATTCGATGACTATCATTCATATATACATATTTCAATTTAACGAAATGGTATAAAACAAAAAAAAAAAAATTATGAAAACCTAATTATATGTTTTGATAAGGCATTGAATTGGTCGTTAATGACGATTTTTCTTAGAATTTAAAATGAAAATAATATCGTATTTCGTATCGTTAAACAAAAAAAAATAATTTTACATTATGAAATTTCAAATAATTAAAATAATAATAATAATAAATAAATTTTCGAAAAAATAAATTAAAATATTTAAAACAAAAACACCTTGATAAAATAAAAATAAAAAATTGAAAAATGACCTCAACAAATTGCTTTGTTAAAGATCACTCAGCAATAGTTCATATATCAAGCTTCAACCTGATTAAAAAAAAAAAAAAAAAAAATGAAATGATTACATTTAAACGTAAATATTTGTTTATTAAATATTACGAGAATAAAATGAAATATCATTATTATTATTATTATTTGTTTTCAACATACCTTATAATGTAATATAAAAATAAAATTTTTTTGAAAAAATTTTCAAATGGATTTTTTTTCCCAAGGGAAAAATTATTTAAATTAAGGAAGTGGTAGGAAGTAATGTAGTAATGTGAAAGACTTTTCATTTGAATACATAAATACATTTAAATAAAAATGTAAACAAATATAAGAGCCTTACGAAGGGAATTGAAGGGAATCCAGATTTTGCTGATTCAGCATCCTAAGTTTACCAATATAGAATTTGATATTACTTATTTCATATTCCAATATTTCCCATTGCCATATTATTATTATTATAACTTGAGTATTCTTTTATATAAATGTCATTTTAATAAATCGACAACTTTTAGATTTTAATTTACAAAAAAAAAAAACTATGGAAAAATTAATTTTTTTTTTTTTTTATTAATATCTTATTTATCACTATTTATTAATATTATATAAAAAAAAAAATATTTAAACGAGAGAGAGAGAAAAAAAAAAAACATTAACATACCACTTTTATTAAATTGACCACTTTCCATTTACAAGCACATCTTAAACAGTGTAGGTAAAACAAGAAAACATGTCGGCATTGCCAACCTAAATATTATTTCGTCCAATGGCGGATTTAATAATTCGATGGTTTAAACTTTATTTACTTTTGAAATAAATCAATTTTTTTTTAATTAATAACAAAATCCAATTAAACCATATTATGTATCGTTACTTATACATATATTTATCAATTATTTTATGTATTGACATCGAAATAAAAAATTCGCTTTGATAATTACGCGAAACTTTGTTATCAGTTGAAACGTAATATACCAATGCCAGTTAATAATAAAATTTTACAAAATGACTGGAAAAATTATTTTTGCAACTGTAGGAACTACAAAATTTGATCTTTTGATTCAAAAATTAACAGAGAAAACAGTTTTAGAAGTAAACATCTTTTTTTTTTTTTTTTTTTTTAAATTGAAGCTATTGAATATGAAAACTGCATAAAAAAATATTCTAAAATTAAAAGGTGAAAATTTTAAAAAATTTTCTTTCTTTTTCTTTAGGCACTTAAGGAAAAAGGTTACTCTACCTTAATTCTGCAAATAGGAGGTGGAGACATAACGCCTGATTTAGAAAATGCTAATCAAATCGGAATAAACCTAACTTATTTTAAATATAAAAATTCGATAAAAAAAGATATTTTGAAAGCAGATTTAGTTATCAGTCATGCAGGTGCAGGTACTTGTTTAGAAGTTTTAGAAGCTGAAAAACCTTTAATAGTTGTTATTAATGAAAATCTTATGAATAATCATCAAAAAGAATTGGCAGACCAGTTATCATCAGATGGTTATTTATTATCTTGCACTTGTGATACTTTATATGAAACTGTTAAAAAAATGAATTTATCAAGACTAAAAAAAATGCCTAGAGTAAATCCAAATATATTTCCAATTTATTTAAATAATTTAATGGGCTTCCAATAATAATTTATAGAAAAATAAAAAATAATTATTTCAAAATCAATTTTTTTTACTTTTTTTCCTCCTTCATTTCAAACAAAAAAAATAACAAAACGATAAAGGAATCAAACAAAACTGGAATGGAAAATAATAATAATAATAATCGACCAACAGAATAATTATTATTAATTTTATTAACCTAAAATAATAATAATAATAATAATAAAATATATATTAATGAAATTACAACTTACCCAAATGAAAAAAATTTTGCTATAAGATAAAGTTTTCTATAGGGAAACAACTTTTCGATAATAAACTCAAAATGTAAAATTTTTATAACAATCCGATAAAAATTATCACGGATAAATTTAATCTGTAAAAATTTTCAAAAAAATTGATAAAAAAAGAGGTTGTACTTACATGAAAAACAAAAAGAAGTTTATTAATTCTATGACGAATTGAATAAAAATTAAAAATTAGTTTTAAAACACAGCCAGGTGGGCAAAATTAACAAAAAAAATTTCTCGAGTAAAATTTACATACCCATTAAATGATTACATTCAAATTTCCTTTCGTTTCCTTTCCACCATTTTTACATTAATGTATTTTTATATTATTTTTGAAGTGACTCCATAGTTGAGAACTGATTCGTTTTATTTATCATCTGAAATTAAAAAAAAAAAAAAACTTATTCTCATGAGGGAAATAATTTCATGGAGACAAATTAACAAAAAAGAAAAATTTTCATCGATAAACAAAATAACAAAAATTTCATTTTACAAATATAATAAATACTTTAAATACCCTACCCCCCCCTTTTTTTTTTCTAAATAAAAATCCACACTTTTAAAATAATATAGTAATAAAAAAAAATAGTTTTATAGACATTAGATAAGAAAATAATCAAATTACCTTAAAATTGCATTTAAAAAAATGAAAACTATTATTTGTTTGTTTGTTTGTAATTTAATTTAAATTTTTTTTCTTCTTTTCAAAAATCTTCCATTTTCATTATTTTTATTCCTTATCATTCATTCATTCATTCATTCATTCATGACTACTTCTTTAAATCTTCCATATTTAACCCCTATTGATAATTTATTTTTAAAAATAATAAATCTAAACACATACAGAGAACCTTTTTTTTTTTTTTTTTTTTTTTTAATTCATCTAATTAATGGATATTTATTTAAGAAATATAAACAAAATAACTATTATACAATTTAGATCAGAGGAATTATATAACACAGATCACATTTTTTAAAAAAAAAAAAAACAATTATTTTGTGTATGACGACGACATTGAACACGTTAAAACATCAACGGTTTTTTTTTTTTTTTTTTTTTATAAATTAAACTCTATTGTTTTTCTTCCCTGATCTTTTTGTAAATAACAAACAAAAAAAAAAAAAAAAAAAAAAAAAAAAAAAGAAAATAGAAATGAAACTTTTTCTTGTAAATTTCCTAATAATTTATTACATTTCATATTGAGAGAGAGAGAGAGAATAAGAAATTCTTCTAGAGGTGATATTATTTTTTTTCCCCTTGAGATCATTAACCTGCCTAAAAACCTAGGCCTGCAGTATATAAAATTCATTTTCTTTTTCTATATATATGTCTATTAATACCTATTCGGCTTGTTTCCTTCACGCCTGCTACCGGTAATCGTTTCCCTAAAAAACAATCAACAGGTATAAATTAATAATGATGATGATGGTGATGATGGTGGGTGGAGATGATAACATTGTGGTTTGGTTTGGGTTGATTAGTTTTGAGAATTTTAACACTTTTTCCTTTAAACTATTTTGTTTAAAGCAAAATAACAATTTTTACTGGAGACATAAATGAGTTCCATAGAAAGTGTTTGAAAAATTCGTTACAAGTTGACAAGAAAACAAAAAAAAAAAAAACATAAATTAAACTTACTTGAAATAATTTGAAAATGGCTGCCTTCCGTTTCCACTGAATCCTCTTCGATCATTCATTCCACCTGCAAAAAAATACCAATAATTGAAAAAAAATCATGATGATAATAATAATAAATTCGTTTGATTTTTCTTTTATTTTTAAGTTTTGGTTTAAAATAATAATAATAATAATAATAATAATAATAATAATAATAAACAAAAGAGTTTTTTTTAGATTAGAAAACAAACAAATCATTGGGAAAAAAAAAAAAAAAAATCTTACTTAATTGGAAAGATAATCAACTTTATTTTTATAATTAGGCAGTATAGACTTTCTTTCTTCAAAGTTTTGATATTGTGGCAAGTGTAAAATTTCTACAAAAAATGAAGATGGAATAGAATGATTTTGTTGTTAAAGAACTTAATTGTTTACTAACGGATTCGATGAGAAACAAATTTTTAAGATTTAAATAAAAAAAAAAAAAAAAAAAAAAACGTTAAATAAATAATTAAATTGAAATTTAGAAGCGTTTATGTTTGGTTTTTTTTCCACTGTCAAAATGATTATACCTGAAGTTGGATAAGGTGCAGTTCTGTTGTTTGAAGACATATAGCTATTTCTTATTGGACCGCCTCCACCTCCTCCTCCTCCTCCACCTCCTCCGTTCGATGGCCCACCAAAATTATTAAAACCCATATTTCCTACCAAAAAAAAAATTTTATTTAAGTTTTTTTTTTAAAAAAAAAAGGATAAATTTACAGGAATGTTTCAATTATTATTACCTGAATTTACCAATCCGTTTCCTGTATTGCTTAAACCTAATCCACCTGATCCTGATCCATTTCCAGAGATTCCTACTGAATTTCCCATATTTCCTAAACCACATCCACCACCACCACCACCATTCGTTCCCAATCCGTTAAAACTTTGAGGAAACCCATTTTGATTATTACCCCAAGAATTGTTATTCCCCCAATTACCAGGACCCTGTTGATTATTCCAGGGTGTAGGATTATTCATACCACAATTATTTCCTTGACTGTTCCAGCCAAAACTTGCTACAGGAGGACCTTGTTGGTTACTCCATGGACTAGGATTCATTCCACAATTATTCCCTTGATCATTCCAAGCATTTAAATTACCCATAGGTGGCCCCTGTTGATTATTCCACGGATTGAGATTATTTAATCCACAATTATTTATTTGGCTATTCCAACCACCAAAATTACCAACAGGAGGTCCTTGTTGATTATTCCATGGACGGGGACTGTTTACTCCCCAATTATTCGATTGGCCACCCCAATTCCCAAAGTTTCTTTTACCATCTGTAAAAAAAAAAAATAAAATTTTTTTTTTTTTTGTAAACTTGCAATTAAACTAGTTAAGAAAATATTAATAAAATTTTAAACGTCATTCTTACTCCTAAAATCTCCTCCCCCTCTATTATCTTTAACCACTTGATTCCTGTTATTACCTCCTCTTCTACCATTTTTACTAATTTCATCCCTCGCTACAGCTTTTTTAATCTCTACATGCCTTCCTTTTATTTCATGGTCCCTAATTACTTCAATAAATAATATTTTACTATATAAAAATTCTAATTGAAAAATTAAATACTTCAAACAATGCAAATAATAATAATAATAATAATAATAATAAAAAATAAATAATCAAAATATTTACATATTACTTTATCAGCCGAATCTACATCTTCATATTCGACAAAACCGAAACCTCTAGGTTCACCAGTATCCTTTGTTACGACAATTGCACAATCGGTTAGTCTTCCATACTTTTGAAAATATTCTTCTAAATCATCTTTAGTAACTGCTTTTCCTATTCCTCCAATAAATAATTTTCTTACATTAGCTTCACTTCTACTGCAAAGATCTCTAGGAACTGCTCTTTTCGGTTCCACTTGTCTACCATCAATTATATGAGGCCTATTGTTCATAGCATCATCTACCATAGATGCCTTAGAATAAGTGATAAATCCAAAACCCCTTGAACTAAAAATTTTACACATTCACATAGAACATTTCATTTCATTTGAGAGTTTAAAGTTAAAATTAAAATAAACATTAAATTTAATATTTATACCGTCTACTTTTAGGGTCTTTCATTACAACTACATCTACAACCATTCCCCATTTTTCATAAAATTCTTTTAAACCATCGTCAGTGGTACTATAGTCCAATCCACCAATAAACATTTTACGAAGTTGCTCAGGTTCATGCTTGACATCCTAAATAAAATTTTAAAATATATATATTAATGAATTGTAATGTTAAAAACAAAATTAAACATTTTTACAACAAAGACAACGCATAAAAAAAAATATAAACAATTTTTATTTATAAAAAAAATATTGAATAATAAAAGCCGGTCGCCAAATTTAAAAGTCTTCACGCAAACGTTTATAAAAATATTAAAAAAATTTAAATGAAAATTATTTTAGAATAAAATAAAATAACACTTTTTATAAAATTTTATAAAAAAATAATTTAATTCGCGTCAAACTACTTGTCATTTGTAAAATTAATAAAATAATAATAAATTAAAATAATAGTGAATAATAACTGAAATTTAAATGAGCAAACCTCTGGCTTGGATTCATCATCTTCTTTTTCAGATTTAATGTTGTCGTAAAACATTTCAAATAATATATATATTCTTCAAGTATTTTACATTCAACTTGACCTAAAAATTAAAATGGCTCATTCAACGCTAAATTTTTTTTTTATTTATTTATTTAAAGACCAGTTAAATGACGTCTATTTTTACATTATACGTTCTGCTTCGCACACATCCTTATCCAATATTTGTAACAATCATTTGTTCTAACTGTCGCACGTTACACCCTTGATATCGACAAATTTCCCTTTTGTTTTGATTATACGAGAACCTTAATTGTTGTTTAAGTTATATTACTTTAGTATATATGATAATTACTAAAATTTTATTTTTTTATTATAATTTACACTTTTTTTAAATGTAAATAATATTTATTTATTTTTTTTTTTTGTATGAAAACTACCTCATGACTTTCGTTAAGTAACGGCTCTTGAAAACTACGTGGCCACTTAACACCACGTAATCTTAGTTAGAATTATTTTCAATTCTTAGAAACTTATTATATACCAAATTGGTGAGTTATTAAAATTATCAGGCTAATATTATTATTAAATCATTCATTTATAAATCAAATTTAAAATTTACATTTAGATATTTAAGTATGTGTCCATTAATATTAAAATATTTAATTGCTTTTACAATTAAGTTTCAAATTTTTATATACCTTTATGTAAATACTAATTTGCTTATCTATAAAATTAATTGTGATTTATAAATCTCTGTCTCATTTACTCTAAATATCGTAAATGCAAAAAATTTCAAAAATATTTTCTTCGTTAGTCTTATTATTATTATTATTACATTAGTTAATTTTAAAAAAATACAGAATTTTGACAAAATCAGCATTATTTTCTTATCTGTAATTAAACTGATCATTAAATGTTCATTCGACATTTTATTGTTATTGCAGGAGGCAGCAATTAATTAAACTTGGTAATTAATTTTTTTTTTTTACACATTCAACATTCATAATTTTTCAAAATTGTTCTTATTTCTCACATAATGAGTCTTAAATTTAATAGTTTACTTAAATTTATTTTAAAAGCAACTTTAATTTTTTTTTAGATCAAACATTTCAACAGAATACATTCATTATGTGTCCGACTGACAATTCAAAAACTGGCAAAATGAAAGCTTTAATTTTAGTCGGAGGTTACGGCACAAGATTGAGGCCTCTTACACTAAGCAGACCAAAGCCTTTAGTAGAATTTGCAAATAAGCCTATGCTCATTCATCAAATTGAAGCTCTTGTTGATGCAGGTGTGACTGAAATTGTACTAGCAGTTTCATATAGGGCTCAACAAATGGAAAAAGAATTAACGGAAAGAGCGGCAAATTTGGGTGTAACATTAATTTTTTCCGAAGAGAGTGAGCCCCTAGGAACTGCTGGCCCTTTAGCACTTGCAAGAGAAATTTTAGGAACATCATCAGAACCTTTTTTCGTACTTAATTCAGATATAATATGTGACTTTCCATTTAAAGAAATGTATGAATTCCATAAAAATCATGGGAAAGAAGGAACGATTGTTGTAACAAAAGTCGATGAGCCATCTAAATATGGAGTCGTGGTGTATGGAGAAGAAGGAAAAGTTGAAAGTTTTATTGAAAAACCCCAGGAATTTGTTTCGAATAAAATTAATGCTGGCATGTACATTTTGAGCCCCTCAGTTTTAAAAAGAATTGCTTTAAAACCAACAAGCATCGAAAACGAGTTTTTCCCAAAATGGCTTCCGATGGTGAATTATTCGCTTTCGAACTACAAGGATTTTGGATGGATGTTGGACAACCTAAAGACTTTTTAACAGGTACAATTTGTAAAAAAGCCTACTTTTCACCATTTTTTTTTTAAACTTTGTAAATTAAATAATTATAAATTTTAGGAATGTGTTTGTATCTGAACAATTTACGCCAAAAAAGACCGCAAAGTTTAAGTACAAGAGAGGGAATTGTGGGAAACGTACTGGTCGATTCCACAGCAAAAATCGGTCACGGATGTAGAATCGGGCCTAATGTCATCATCGGTCCGAATGTAGTCATAGAAAATGGGGTTTGCATAAGACGGAGCACCATTTTAGAGGGTTCCTATGTAAAATCTCATTCGTGGTTAGACAGTTGTATTATTGGTTGGAAAAGTGTTGTCGGCCAATGGGTGAGAATGGAAAATTGTACGGTTCTCGGTGAAGATGTTTTAGTCAAAGATGAAATTTACATAAATGGGGGTCAAGTTTTACCACATAAAGCAATATCAACGAGTGTCGTCGAACCCATGGTGATCATGTGAAACAATATCAAATTGAAACATTTTAATATTCCACGTTATTTAATGACCCGGGAAAACTCGCGGCCATATTCATGCATTTGTATTTTGACACAAGTTAAAAACAAAATGTAAACCAAGTTATCATCATCATCATCATCATCATCATCATCATCGTATTTCCGTTAAAAAATTTTTTAATTTTTTACAAACACACAAATTTAATTAAATTATTATTATTATTATTATTATTATTATTACTCTCGTTAAAAGAATATTCCTATTTAATAATTAATTAGTTTATTTGCAATATTGATTTAGTATATATTTATTTCTCTTTTTTTAATAAAATATATATATATATATATGTAAATATATAAATAAATAAAAATTCACGCGCACAAATATAATAATAATAATAATAATATTACGTAACGCGTAATATTTTTGAAAAGTTCATATTTGATATAAATGCAACAAATTTTCCTTTTTGAACAATAAACAAAAAAAATTTAATTATTGTTGTTTTTTTTTTTTAAAAAATTCAATTCAAAAACTTTTTGTTAGTTATATTAAAATTATTATTATTATTATTATTAATATATAACTACACATAAAATTTTTATTTTATATAAGAACGTTATTATTATTATTTTTATTTTTAAATATATTATTTGAAAAAGTTATGTAGGTTTTTTTTTCTTTTTAAACATATATGTACACAAAAATTTTATTTTATTTAAATAATGATGAATAATTTATTTTAAATAGAAAAGAAAAGAAAAGAAAATTTTTACTAACAGGATACAAGTTGAAGCATCAATTTTCTATAATCTCCAGTTATGTCACCCTGAAAATATAATTTTATTTATTTCTATCTCTCTCTCTCTCATTTCTTTTTATTTATTTCTCTCTCTCTCTCTCATTTCTTTTTTTTTTTATTTCTCTCTCTCTCATTTTCTTATTATTAATATTATTCGAATAGTAAACAACTTACTTCAATTTTACTTTCCAATGTGTGTCCATACATTTTTTCATATTGTTGTTTGATATCACCCAAATCGATTTCAGATCTTGCGACAATAATTCTTATCAATGTTTTGTTATCAGTTCCTGGTCCATCCATCGATTTGAAAAGACGTTCAGCTAAGAAAGCTACTTTGTTTTTCATCGACTTAACTATAAATAACAACAATAATATGACGTCATTCACAACAACGACAAACATATTTTCAACATTTGTATTGTAACTTACCAACTGACAAGTAACCCTTTTCCAAACTTCCATGAAATTCTCTTTTAATCGCATATTCAATATCGTGTCCGGCTAATTTTTCATATTCTTCAAATATTTTTCTCAATTGTGCAAAACTTTTTGTAACCAATATCGAATTAATTACAGATTCATCTGTACCCCATTTTCCCTCACCTGCTTCGTGTAATGCTTTTGCATCTGCTAATGCACTTTTTTCATCTACGGTTGTTGCTTCTTCACGATTGGCCTATACAATGCCATAATCATCATCATTATGAATAAAATTATATATGTAAGGATGAATGATTTTTGTTTGTTTTACTCACCGTGCTTAATGAAACCAAAAGTTTTTTAAATTGACCAGACGTATCCTTTTTAATTGCTTTTTCCAAAGTTTTACCATATTCTAAAAGTTAAAACGTTAAAATTATAAAAACGAATTAATTAATCACTTTTTTTTAAATAAATTACAAAAAACAAAAACGTAACAAACTTTTTTCGTATGTTGCTGCAATCGTACGAATTCCATAATTGCTTAGAGTACTCAATATTTCGGCAAGCGCGGCTTCATCAGTACCAACTCCGGAAACGGCATCTTTAACTTCGTCTGCATAAAATTCCGGAAGTGACGTCATTAATGCGACAACGGCATTTTTGAAATTCCCACCAATTTCACTTTTGAGTTCGCTAACTAATTTCTATTAGGAATATTAATTATTATTTGTAATTACGCATGAAGTTTAATTATTATAAATTAATTAATCATCACGAAAATGAATTTTTTTTATTTTTGTTTTTAAATAAAGTTAGAGTCCGCGCTAACCCTCGACCGTTTTAGGCATAACGTATTTTTAACGTTTGGATGTGATTGATTGCATAATATAAAAATAAATATTAAAAAATGTTTATGACCTTTTTCAACTTCAACCGATGAATATCTTGAACGACCCAAATCAATCAATCGACAATAAAAAAAAAAACATTTTTCGACGAACGTCATCAACGTAATCTCAACAATTTGTCATAAAAGAAGAATAAAATTCCAAGGAATGATAATAAAATTTTTTTTAAACTTACTTTTCCAAACATTGTCTTATAATGATCAGCAATTTCTAAACGTTGTACGATGCTACGATGTGCGATTATATTAATAATTGCTTTTTCATCTGTACCAAAACCTTTCATTGCTTTTTTCAATGCTTCTGCATCTGCTTTTGGATCGAAAGGTTCAACAGGTTGTACGGTTACACGACACTAAAAAAAAAACAAAAAATTTAAACACAAAACATTTTTCAAATCATTATTATTATTATTTTGTATCTATATTTAATATTACCTTTGGTGATAATGAACCTGATGCAGTTGGATCAGATGCTTTTTGTCCTACTTGAGCTGTTGTTGTTGTTGTTGGTCCTTTTCCAACAGAACCTGATGTTTGTGTCGGTGTAACTTGTGGCACAACATTTTTACCAGATGCTAATAATATCATACAATTAATTAAACAAATAAAAAAAGAAAAATTTTTTAAATCCATTTTCCCTTCTTCCTTCTCTCCTTTTATTCAATTTCAAACTTTTTCCCTTTGAACAAAGCAAAAGACTGAAAACCTTTGTCGTTATCCTTCTAAAACAAAAACAACAAAATTAGTATATAAATATTAATGATAACCTTTTGAACGTTGATTTAACTAATAAAAATTCTTTGAAATATTTTATTTAAAAATAAATAAATAAAATAAAAAAATTTAATAATTAAAACTTACTGGTTTTTCCCTTTTTACTTATACCAAATAAGTTAACTCGACAAAATATTTAATTAAAATAAAATAAATTTTATACAATACAAAATTATTTAAGCGTTACATTATTAACTCCCACTACGTTTTATTTTTATTATTTATTAGGAAAAAAAAAAAAAAAAAGGCAAAAGCAAAACCAGGCTACCTTGACCTGATGATGAACCAGCAATTTTCAGCATTCAGGCAATAGATTTAGTATCAAGTTTCATTTCATATTAATAAATCTTCAAACCCTATTAATAATAATAATAAATGTAAGCCTGAAGCTCACAACACTCGGTTAATGTACTTCATTTGTATATAAATTAATATTTTACCGTCCTTGTTGTTTATTATTATTATTATTAATATTATTAATATTTAAATAAATTTCAATATAATTATTTCCATAATGTTATTATTTAAATTTCTTTTTTTTTTTGTTTGTTTGCCTTTAAATAAAAAATTATGTCAATTATAATAATCAATTAATTACTAATAGAAAAGGTCAAATGTTTAAAAGACAGAAAAGAAAAACATTCAACGGTTTTTGTTCTAACAGAAAAAAAAAAAAAATTTAAATTTAATACAAAAAATAATTTAGCCTTGAAAGAGATTAGTTTCTTTGAAAATTTAATTAATCCGTGGAATGAAAAAATTTTTTTTTTTTTTTAATTATTATAATTCTTTGTTCGTTTTTGTTATAATAATAAAAATAAATAAATCACCTTGAATTAAAAAAAAAACAATAACGTATTTCAAACTTCCTAGAAATTTGTTTTTAATTATTTCCTCAATAAAAAATTTAAATTTAATCTACCGTCCATATAATTTATGTTAGATATTTATCAGTCAAGTGCAAATTATTTAAATAACTTAAAAAAAAAAAAACAAATTTATTTACTTATTTAAATCAAATCATGTATTTTTTTTTTTGTAAAGTAAACCATTTTCGAATCGAATCGTAAAATTTTCGGTTTAATTAACGTAAATATTTACATATAAAATTTTAAATATTTAATTTTTGCTGATTTTTCAAAAAAAATAATTATTTGTAAATAACATGACACGAAAATGTCGGAAACTATGTAAACAAATGATAAATATCAATTACATGTAACAAATTTTTAAATAAATAAATAAATAATTATAAATTTCCTATATTAATAATAATAATAATAATAAATAAACTAATTTTTTTTTCCTGCTAATTCGATATATAAAAAAATAAATGAATTTCTTGTTGTTTTTAACAAATCCGATTAGTTTAATACGTTACGACGGCTCTCAGGCTAGAAAAAAAAAACAAAAATAATAAATAAATAATAATAATAATAATAATAATAATAATAGAGTGAAAGGAAGTTTAAATTTACCATTTTCCAGAATGCATCAATTTGATGGCTTCGTTTAATTTTTTAAATGGCAATGTGACAGTTACAAAATCATCTAACATAAGTTTGTTTGACATGTATTCATCGACAAGTTTTGGAACACTGTCTCTACTTTTCCAACCTCCAAAAGCTGTACCTTTCCAAGTTCTACCTGTGACTAATTGAAATGGTCTGGTGCTTATTTCTTGTCCTGCACCAGCTACCCCTATGATTACTGATACTCCCCATCCTTTGTGACACGATTCCAATGCAGATCGCTAAAAAAATTATGAGTTAATAGTTATGAGTATATTTTTTTATAATGAGGATCATTTAAATTATATTTGAGTACCATTGTGTTAACATTTCCGACACATTCGAAAGTATAATCTAAACCTCCATCTGTCATTTCTATTAAAACTTCTTGAATGGGTTTATCAAATTGAGAAGGATTAAGGCACTCTGTGGCTCCAAATTTTTTGGCAATTTCAAATTTTGATGGATTCAAATCGATTCCAATGATTTTAGAAGCACCTGCTGCTTTGCATCCCATAATTGTTGCTAATCCTACTGCTCCTAATCCCCAAATTGCACAAGTACTTCCAGGTTCTACTTTGGCTGTGTTTAATGCTGCACCATAACCAGTTGGCACACCACAACCTAAAAATTACAAAAATATTTATTTTATCGATAAATATAATAACAAACAATAATTGTAACTGTAAATAAAAATATCTCATTTAAAAATTACTTACCGAGCAAACAAATTTTTTCAAATGGTGCACGAATGTCGACTTTGCAAACAGATATTTCTGCGACGACAGTAAATTCAGAAAATGTTGAACATCCCATAAAATGATGTAACATTTTTCCTTTGCATGAAAATCTTGATGTTCCATCAGGCATGACTCCTTGACCTTGGGTAGTTCTTATTTTGCTACATAAATTTGTTTTATTCGATAAGCAAAATTTACATTCCCTACATTGGGGAATATATAAAGGAATTACATGATCTCCAGGCTTGACAGAAACAACTCCTTCTCCAACACTTTCCACGACTCCGCTACCTTCGTGACCGAGTACACATGGAAATTTACCTTCGGGATCTTGTCCACTTAAAGTGTAGATATCAGTATGGCACAGTGCGGTAGCATGAATTTTTATCCTTACTTCTCCCGCTTTTGGTGGTGCCACATTTATCATTTCCATGGTTAATGGTTTGTTGCTCTCCCAAGCAACAGCTGCCAAACAATTTATAACCTGTTTCAAATAAAACAATACAACGTGTAAAAAAAAAAAAAATTAAATTGACTTTCATATAAACCAATGAAAATGATTTTTTATAAAAAATTTTTTAACCTGACCAGTTGTATCCATCTTTACAACAAAATTTATAAATAATTAAAAAAAAAAAACAATTAATTATTATTATTAATATTTCAACGACTAATCGAGATAATTAAAAAAAAAAAAAAATAGAGAAATTTACGAACGCGATAGTACGTTTAATACTATGACACATTTACCCCAAAGCCCTCTATTATCACGATTTTAAACGATATTTAAAAGGCGCCAAAAATATAATCTAGTGCCACGATTAAAAACATTCAAAACCTAATGACACAAGTTGTTTATATTATTATCATAACAAATAATAAATAATACTTCGTTTTTTTTCCGTTACGAAAACGTCATTTTTTTTTCAATACGATTAAAAACGACAACAAAATGGATTATAAAAACAAAATGAGAGAGAGAGAGAGAGAGAGAGAAAAAAAACAAAAATTATTAATTTATATTGAAAAAATTCTATACTATATATACTGATTGACTTACAACCCCATTTATCTCATTGAACAAGCTTTTCATAATCAATAATAATAACTAATAAAATTTTTCTAATAAGTTTTTTTTTTTGTAATTATACATATTTTTTTGTGTAATTAATTAAATAATTAATTTATTTATTTTTGTTAATTAGCCACAACAATTTTTTTATTTTGTTACGTCCAGCATAAAAACGTAAAAATATAAAATTTTTTTTTTTTAAATAAAAAACATAAAAATCAACTTTTTTCTCTTTAATACTTTAATAACACAAATAAAATTAAATAACGTCATTTTCTTACTAAATTTTTACAATAAATTATTATAGTAATAATAATAATAATAATAATGTTTTTAATAGTGTGTGTGCTAATAACACGATAACAAAAAAAAACAAACAAACAAACAATCATCACATTACAACCACCATGTATGTATGTATAAATAAATAAATAAATTTTTTAAATCGATATATATCAATCAATCAATCAATCAATCGATCACCAATCAATCAATCAAAATTTAAAACATTTTTTTTTCTTTATATTTATTAAAAATTTTTTTTTACTTCCGCCATCACGATGATTATTATTATTATTGTTATTATAAGGAAGCATTTTTATCAATTGATTTTTTAATTATAAAATTTTGTTCTTTATTATTATTATTATTATTTTTTTTTTATAAAAATAAATTCAACAACAACGTTATTATTATCATTATTATTATTATATGTTTTTTTGATGTAAAAAAAAAAATGTTTACTCATGATTTTAACTTGTACCCGATGTTATTATTATTATTAATTTATTTCATATTTAGGCAGTTTGTTATTTAATAATCAATATTATTATTATTTGTTTTATTTTGCACGGCTGATAATGGAAAATGACGGTGACGTCATATCAGCCATATTTGTTTTTGATAGAATTGTGTAAAATCGATATTAAAAAATATTTTTTATGTTATTTAAAAAAGGGTAATAACTAATAATAATAATAATAATAACAAAAAACGAAAAAAATAATTTTTTTTTTTTTTTTTTACAAACATTTATTTAATTTTTTTAGGTACGAGAACAAACATTTCCCCTCCCTCGCTCCTCCCTCTTTCCCTCCCCCGCCCCTCCCACTCGCACTCCTTTCCATCATAAAATTTTCTCTTTCCAATTTCTAATTTCCTTTTTTTTTTTTTTTTTTATTTAATATACTAACAAAACAATTTTTTTTTTGTAATTTTTTTTATTTTTATTTGTTACTAATAACGCGATAAATTTAAAAAAAAAAATTGATGACGTATGATGACGTACGATGACGTAAGACGTTTAACAAAAAAAAACGTGTCGGGGATATATAAACGACATAGCGCACACGAAACTTAAATACTATATCATCGATTGATTTACCAACGACGGCAATTATAAGCAAATAAATAATAATAAAAACAATCGAATTAATTATCTTCCGTATCTTCTCTGAACAAATATGTCGACCAATAGACTACGTTAAAAAGAGCAAAAACGAGTGGGAATGTTATGCGTGAAATGACGTCGATACGTTTCGATCTTGTTGGAAATTTCGATATCCACGTTCTACAGCAATCGTCTCTTTTGGGTTGCATGTGGATTTCACATTGACGTGCTTTTTCAATTGCGAGAGCGTCACCGCGATGACCGACGAGTGGTTTCTGGAAAAAGAAAAACAAAGAAAATTTTCGTTATTTTTGTGGGGAAATTTTTTAATAAATTTATTCGGGACTCACCATGGCAAAAGTTGTCGCACCATCTTCTAATAAATCAGCTGCGGCTTCGAGTGATGCCGCGTGTTCCAATTCGCATTGCCTCCTTTGTTTTTTCATATTTTCACGGTGCATGTCCGATCTCGATGCATAATTAACGAGAGCAAATTCTAACAAAGCTCCAAATACGAACGTCAAACAAACTCCGGTCCACACGTCGATGGCTTTTGTGTAGGATACCGGTGGCAATGATGCATTTATACCAGAGGTTTGCGTCGCCATTGTGAGTAATGTTGTCACTCCGAGTGAAACTCTCGCAGGTACCGCACTCTGATCTAGCCAAAATGATACCCAGGAAACGATAACCAACATGCAGCAAGGTATGTATATTTGAATGAGATAGTATGAGAATTCTCTTTTGAATAGCAAATCTACTTTTAAACAACTATATTCCCCTGTAAATCAACAGCAATTTTAATTACTTCACCTCCGTTAATAATTCAATCATTATTATTATCATCATTACCTGTGTTTGTTTTACTATTGCAATAATCCGTGAAAAATTTTTCGAGAGTGAATCGAGGTAAATGTAAATTTTTAACAACTTGAACGGGATCGCCAACTTTCCAAAGAAAAACTAAATCGGCTGTCGTCCAACCGTCTGAAAATAAATTTTTTCATTACATAAATTCCGAAGGGGAGGGGGTGGAAAAGTCGTTTAGTAATCGGTTTAACCCCGGTTTCGAACCGCAATTGGTTGTAATTCCACCGCCATCCCTACGACCATCAAATTCCCAAACCGACCAAAAGCTTTAAATTATTTTTTTATTTTTTTCCTTTTATAATTAATTAATCACACTTACAACTGGCCATTCGAAGTGAGCAAACTTGTCTGTCTAATGGATATAACTTGAGATTCATTGGACAAGAAAGAGTTAATGAAATCCTAGAAAGAAAATGTAATTTAGCTATATATATTATCATCATTATGTCGTAGCATAGAGTAAATAAACAAACAATTACCTAATACTATAGAGCACTGAACCGTGCGGAAATATACGGATGTAAACGTTTGGCATTATGATGTTATGAAAGTGCCCTTCTTTTTCATTTGAAAAAAATAAATCAGGCATCCAAACTCTGTTAGCATCGGTTAATGTAAGGTACTTTATACGACCTGAAAATTTTTACAATTACGTCATTTATGTAATACCATTTAAAAAAAAAAAAGAAATATTTACTTACCTTCAAAGTCATTGAATTTCAGTCTTTCATCAAGCCATTGTTCTCGAAATGTCAGCTGAACGCTGTATTCCTGTAATAATAATTAAAAATTATTTATATTATTATTATTATTACTGAATCCGTCGAATTAATTGTTTTATTACTAAAAATCATTTTTTTTTTAATTAAAAACTTATTTTGTTTTTATTACGATTAAACGAAACTTACCGCATATAGTAAACACCTACAACAACATAAATATCGATATTAGTTGTACAAAAAAAAAAAAAAAAAACAACAACAACAAACAGATAAAAACCGCGAAAAATTCAAACGTTTTTTAACAATTGTGCGACTTTTTAATATTTTTGCGACAATTTCATTTTTTCTTCAACGGTAATTAACGTTTTATTTGTCACATCGGTTTTATCCGTTTGGTTTTTTTTTTTTTTTTTTTTTTTTTTTTTTTGAAATATATAAATTCTAAAACAATCAAATAAAACAATAACAAATATGATTATACCAAATGGAAAAAAACAAACACAAACAAAAAAAATTATTTGAATTCCGTTTGTTTTACTTACCACTTAACAACAACAACAACAACAACAACAACATAAAAAAATAAGCATTTTAAAACAAACAATTATAAATTCATGCATCGAACAAGGTTTAAAGATGTGGCAAAAAGCACATAAAATTTTACATATTTTAAATTACAAATTCACACACGCACACACGCACCCCCACACGCGAAAAAAAAAAAAAACAATTTCAGGTTTGTATAGTTCGTCATAATTAACTATTATTCGTGTTTGTTTGTGTTTTCGTTCGCCGCAATTTATCCTCCTCCTCCTAGTTTTAACATATTACGTCATAGTGTGTAAAATTTACATTTCGTCGACAAATTTCCCTTCCCGAAATTTATTTTCCCCGCACAAAAAAAAATTTCCCTCATAAGTTTTGATTTAACTCTTGGTAACATCATTTAATTTGTTTTTTTTTTTTTTTTTTTTTTTTTAATACGATTCAATATATAAAATTCAAAATGTCGCTCGTATTTAATTAATTAATTAATTAATAATAATAATAATAATAATAATATAATATTATGAGCATTAATATCGTTTTAACAAATACGCATAAAATACAACAAATTAATCTAATAAAATCATTATTAAAAAAAAAAAAAATAAATAAAAATAATAATTTTTGCTACCAATTATTATTATTTAAAGAACTATTAATAAATAAATAAATAAATACAAATGATATTTAAAAAGAAAAAAGCCTGAAAAATAAATAAATAAATAAATAATTTTTTATCCATATGTAAAATATATCGTTGTAAAATATTTTACAATGCGTACCCAACACAATCGATGGCAACGAAACGTTTAAAATAATAATAATAATGATACGTAAATAAAATAAATTAAATTAAATTAATAAAACCCTATTTAAATTACATATAAAATAATTAATAATAATAATAATAATAAAAATGTTTGATTTTATGGCGGTATCGAAAGAGACGCGTTGATTGTATAAAATCTCACCTTTTCTATCCGTTAAAAGTTTTCTGAAATGAGTTTTTAAAATTATTACAAATTAAAATCAATGACTTTTTTTTTATCATCATCATCATCATCATCAATATATAATAAAGCTACAACGATATTATGCACATAATTAACAAAAAGCAAATAATATGTGTAAGTGTGTTAAATTTCTGCGTGAAAATTAATTATTATTATTATTATTATTCATCAATTTTCATAATATATATGTGTGTAAGGCCAAGATGCATAAATTTTATTAATATATTATTTTTTCTTCTCTCTCTTTCTTTTTCTCCTTACTTTACAAATAAGACAATAGAGTGAGAAAGGTGACAGTCAAAACATGACGAATTTTAATATTATTATTTAAATAAATAAATAAAAACGATTTCGGATTATACGAATATTACGTTTTAATTTAAATATGGCGGCGGTTGGTCACTTATTGTATATATTTTTTTTTTTTTAAATTATCAAATCATATTAAAATTTAAATAAATTGATCTGATAATTATAAAAAAAAAAAAGTCGGCAACTTTTAGAGACAAGCATACACATAACACTTATGTACATAAAATAATGTGTATATACACACACGCGCGCACGCACACACACACACACACGCGTATATACGATACGTACGAAGTGTTAAACCGTCATTATTATCATTATCATTATTAATTAAATTGTAATTATTACGTTACCGATACGTAATTTTAATAATAATTTTAAAAAAAAATAAACGAACGATTTCTAATGGTGACGACACGCACACACACGCACACACAGTCATGCACAAATAAATACTTGTAAATGTTGCCAACTTAACAAACGTGACCGACCCGTGACAATCGAAAAATATCGATTTTTTTTTTTAAAAATAATATTCGTATAATTGTTTTGTGGAGAGACGTTGATATTACGACGTGTAATTATTATTATTATTTACGTGAAAAATATAATTTGCTTTATAAAAAGTGAAAAAAAAGTGCCTCGTTTAAAATTAAAATAATATTAAAATGAATGTAAAATCCTAAAACTATTGAGATAATAATAATAAATAAAAGCTTTTTTTTTTTATTAATCAACGACCGGTATTTTAAAATAACGGAAATAATTTTAAATTTATGTAAAAAAAAAATAATAATAAAATGATACGTAATTTATGTACAGATACTTATTCCTTATTAGTATATATATATATACAACACGGGGTCATTTCTACTTGAAAATTTATTTATTAAACTAAAAATTAATAATAATAATTATTAAAATTATAAAAAATCATCTTGTACACTCCGAATATAAAATCGAACTGATCGAATGGATTCAAATAATGAAAAAAGTTAAAAACGTACTGTGATTGGTCGAAAATAAATGACGTAATACGAAAAAACGCAATGTGATTGGTGGAAAATAAATGACGTAATACGAAAAAAATCAAAATGGCGCAGACGGTAGATTAATGATAAAATGTCAACAAATCGAATAAAGGTTTGTTTTAACGTTAATAAACTTAAAGTTTTTTTTGTAAATTAACAAAAAAAAATCAATCGATGGCACACAAATAAATAGGAAATTTGAAATTTTCCCTTATTTTTCCACCATTTGTCAAAAATGTCTGACGAAAAAAAATGATTAGTAAACACGAGTGAAATTTCAAGATTTATAAAATCAAAAATGATAACGGATAAAAAGGAGGAGGAGGGGAGGGGGGAAACTAGTCGGAATGAATTTCCTTTCGAAAATAAAATTTCAAAGATTCAAAAATTTTCAAATCGAATAAGAAAAAACCTCAAAATCATGCCCGAAGCGTGTAGCAGAAGAAAAAAAAAATTCTTTTTATCTTTTTTTTTATTTTATTTTTATTATATTGAGTGAATTGGAAAAGTTCGAGAATAAAAACAAAAAAAAAAAAAAAAAACGAGTTCGCGAACTCATTCAGAAGACTCATTATCGTTTTTTTCGTACGCAAAAAAAAAAATTTCATCGTCGAATCCCCCTCCCCCACCCACGAATATCCCCGCCCTTCCCCCCATTTGTTATCACGCGCATATTTTTCGTAAAAAATTTAAATTCTGCTACGTTTTCGAAAAAAAAATTAAAAGTAAAATCATCATTATTATTTAATCTTTTTCTTCTTATCATTACCCCCTCCTCCTCCTTCTCCTCCTCCATTATTATTTTCAAGTAAAAATGACCACTTCGTAAAAAAAAAAAAAAAAATGATATTAAAAAAAAAAGAAAAACATCTTTTCCTACAGATAAGTGAAATCATATATAAAAAAAAAAACAACATTGTCGGTGAACGCGTCACGATTTGATGACGTCACCAAACTCACCATTTGATAATCGTCTATTTTGCTGATGGATCGAATGAGAAGATTGACCCTTACAAGCGTATATGTGTCCGCTAAGGTTAAAAACGAGAGAAACAATAAAAAAAAAAAAATTAATTTTTTTTTGCAATTAATTATTAGTAAAAACCTATTTTTTTTAGTTTCGATCGTTAAAAATTAAAAAAAAATAATAATAATAATTAAAAAAAAAAAAATTAATGACGTCAAGCTTGCAGTAAAAAATTAATCAAACGAATTGAAATTTTTTTTTTTTTACAAATGAAAATTAATTAATAACCTATTATTATTATTTCGACTGCTTTGTTTGGTTGTTGATATGACGTCATAAATAAATAAGTTTCTTAAACCTAATAATAGAGGGGGGGGGGGGTGCAAAAACGAAACGAATTTATATATATATATATATATATATATATATATATGAAAACAAAATGGCGGTTAATAATTTACTGCAAGCATTCAAAAATGTTTGTTTGTTTTATTGTTTTAAATTATTAACAAATGAAATAAATAAATAAGTCTTATTAACTAATTAATAAATGATTTGAAATGAATCATTAGATTGTATAACTAATTTTCTTATTAATTTAAAAAATTTATATAAAACTATTTTTATTGTTATGTAAATGATTCCGCCCCCCCCCCCTATTGCAAAAAATCCACGAATCCGTTTAAAATTCTGTCGGTATTAACTGTTACGTAAATCGATATATCGATCGATACCATTTCGATAAATTTTGTCACGTGGGTAGATAGGCACACGTTATCGTATATATATATATGTTTGTAAATGTAAAAAAGAAATTTTTTTCTTTTCTAAATTATTTCAAATATGGCGTCGTCCCCCTGTTAAACAAAGTCATGCTAATAAATAATAATAACAAGTCAAGCTCCTCATGCTGGATGAACAAAAATTTTTATAAATAAATAAATAAATGTTTTTTAAACAATAACTACACAGAACTAGTTTTTATAACAAAATATTTAATTTTTAATCGGCGACGAGATGAAAAAAAAAAAAAAAAAAAAAGATTTTGGACGTTAAAAAAAAATTTTTTTTTAAGGTACGGAAATAAAAGGAAATACTCGAATCGTCAGGAAATTTCCAATAAAATTTTCTTTTTTTATCAAAAAAAAAAAAAAACTTTTTAAATTTAGAGAGAAAATAAAACATTTACCTTACACTATTTGTTGTCATCGTCGTCAGCACTTGTGCGTTAAATCGAAAAATCGTTGATGACGTAATAAAAATGGCGGAACAAAAAAAACCGTTAAAAAGAAACTCTACATTTTTTTTTACGTGTTATCGGAATATAAACGTGCAATACATTTTAAAAAGACTTTATAAATAAATAAAATAAACATAATGCAAACTTTCTTTTAATAATAAAAAAAAAAACTAATTTAATTAAAAAAGAAAATAAACAAAGAAAAAAAAAACTAAACGACGAATTTTTAAATGACGAAATTTTAACGGGAAAAAAAACGTAGAATTTACCCACCATCCCTCCCCTCCCCGAAACCCCCCGGAAAAATAATTTATTTTAAAAATTGAAAAAATCGAACGATTATTGGAATTATTCTCGTCGTTCGTTATCCCTTAACAAAATTTTTACAACGTAAAACACTTAACATGTCTCTTAGATAATGTTAAGGATGGATATAACACACTTGCCACTATAAAATTTTATTATTTTCGTCTCGTCAAATAAAAAAAAAAAAAAAAATGTCAACACATTTGTTCGAACGATTTAAAACCCCCTTCAGATGATTAATAAAAAAAAAAAAAAAGTAATAATAATAATAATAACACGTTCGTATCTAGTGTAAATCGAATCACGTATTCAACAAGAAGACATTTTTTTTTTAAACACAAAATCCAACACATAAAAAAAAAATGTACGAAAAGGAAGGAAAAGAAAAATTTAAAAAAAGGGGGGTTTGCTTAAGCATAAAGGTAAATAATAATAATAATAATAAATGCATTAATACGTTTAAATCTAAAGCTTTACACAGCTTTCAACTACTTGATAGTAAACGAGATATCGAATTGAAATAATCGATTTAAAATAACCAATCAAAGACGTTTATTTATTAAAAATTTTTACGAGTTATTTTTTCTTCGCAAAAATTTTTTAAACGTCTCTAATTCGTTTTGTTTTATCCTTCACGCGCCATTTTTTTTTTTTTGTTTGTTTGTAAACAATCCGTATATTTTATTATTATTATTTATTTATTCGTTATAAATAAATGGTAATTGTTTTGTGAAAAAATTTTCTTACTAAATTTCCAATGACCTGTGACTTACCATGGTAACGTCATCAATTTTTGAGATACTGCGTACAAAAATGTTGACGTGTACAATTGTTGGTCCATCTGAGTGGTATCATAAAAAGAAAAGGTTCATTGTTAGATCAATGCTGAGTGAGGACATATTGTTTTAATTAATTTTTTTTTGGTTTATTTAATCCGATTTATTTGAAAAAAGGCTCGAACACGCACACACACACACTTTAAAAACATTATTTAATTTTTTTTCTTATTAGACACGTTACGACGTAATACGTCGTAATTTATCATTGGCGTCATGTATCAAAATTTTTATCTTATTTATTCCCACGGGAATACGACAAAAACAAAAAAATAATTCCAGGAATAATTTTTTAAAATTTAAAATTTTTTTTTTTAAACCCCGTCGATTAAATAAAAGTTTTAAAAAAATCGGTTTTTAATAATTAATAAAAAAAAATTATAATTTTAACGAGAGTGACGTAATTTTAACGGCCATTTTGTTTTCATCTAAACCTTTAAGATTTTTTTTTTAACAACGCGTCACCACACGTATGACGTCACGTATAAGTTTTATTACTATTAATAAAAAATAAAGACAACGTGGTAAAAATTATTATTATTATTATTATTATTATTATTATTATTATTATTATTATTATTATTATTATTATTATTACTTTCCTTCTTTCCTTCCTTCCTTCGTTAAAAAAATTAATTTTTTTTTTTTTTTTAAATTATTAACCGTAAAAATTTATGACCGTATAAAAAAAAAAAAAATTATGACGTAAACCAATATGGCGTAGTTTCGTTTAGGAAAAAAAAGACGTTTTAAAATTTTAATACCCGAGAATCAAACGATGCGGTTATTATTATTATTATCGTTATTGTTATCACTTACGCGATTACTATTATTATTATTATTACGTAATTATAAGAATTTGATAAAATATTTCTTCTTTTCCAAATCGTTATTAGTTTTTTTTCTATTATGGATAAATTTTGAAAGACTCGTGTTAAAAGTAAAAACGGTGAGCAACGGGCTTTTCTTGGAAAAAAAATATTTGTTTACCCTTTGAACTAGAAAATCGGTTTTATAAAACACTTTTAAATAAACGTGTGTATAAAAAAAATATTCAAACGCACAACAAAAACGATTTCCTTTTTTTTTTTTTTTTTTAACATTTGAACACTTTAAAGTTAACGGTTTTCAAATATGTCGACGCCAACGATTAACGCATTTTAAATTTTCATCACTTTTCTTTTCTCGGTTTTCGATCATGTAAAAACTTTCAAATGAAATAGAAAAAACATGAAAGGATAATTTAATATTTGAAAAAAAGTAACCGTCAGGTTAAACGTCAAAAAAATTTTTACAATTACTTTAAAAAAAAAAGAAAAAGAAACACGCACGATAAATTATGCATTCCACGAACTGACATTTTTATTCGTCGACTGAAAAAAATCGGTAATGCCAACTCTTGAAAAATAAAAATATATATATTACCACCCTAATTTTGTGCATCATGTGAACGTATCGCGTGACGAATAATTCCCGCGTTTTTTTAAATTTTTATTCGTTCGTTCATTGTTTCCCGTAAATCGAACAAAAAAAATTTTTTTTTCTTTCGCGGATTAAAAACCGGAACCGGAAATAAATTTTAAAAAACTTCGTGAAAATATTGTAAAAAAAAAAAAAACCAAAAATCAACCAATCAAAAAAAATAATAATAATGCTATTAAATTCAACGTGGAAACGAAAAAAAAAAAAAAAATTGTAAAAATTGCATTAGTGAAGTACGATGCATATTACGTCATAGCAATAATAATAATAATAATAATAATACTTAAAATCATTTTTTCTTTCCGTCTAGATCTATTTCGTGTATCTAGATTTTTTTTTTATTTTGTATAATTTTCTTTTTTATATAAATAACAATCTATTTAATAATAAATAATAATAATAATAGTAATAATAGTAATAATAATAATAAAAATAATAATCAAATGAAAACAAAGCGCATGCTATTTTATTAATGAGCAAACACTAAAATATCATTTTATTATTACTATAAATTCATCCATTTTTTTTTTTTTTTTTTTTTTTTTTTAAAGAAAAATAATAAAACGGAAACGGAAATGGAGAGAAAAGTAAATCAACTTTAAATAAAAAAAAAAATTTGAATTCTTTTTTTTTGTTCTCGTTTATAAAAATATTTGCACTTTTTTGTTTTCAAAACCAAAAAAAAATATTATTTAAAGAAATTAAAAAAAGAGAACGGAAAAAACAATTGTTTGGCTTTTGTCATGTCAAAAAAAATTTTTTTTTTATTAAATAACGACAAAAAAAAAAAATGATGATGGATGACCGAATTCGAAATGTTTCCGGATAAGTTTTCCCGAAAAAATTTATTATTATTATTATTATTATCATCATCATTGACGAGAGAGAGAAAAAAAAAATAATAAGCTGCGTTTTTAATTCGAAATCTTTTCACATTTCGAAAGATTAATTTAATTGCTCAAACAAAAGACAAAAGACAAAAAAAAATTAATTTTAATTCACGATCGTTAAAAACAATAAACAATAAACGGCGTAATTGTTGTCATTGAAATGTTGCAGGGAAAAAAAATCCCTGCAATTAAAAAAAATTGCATTCGACTCGTAATTTAAAACAAAGGAACGATCGAACATGTAAACAAGTACCGGGGATTTTCTTTTTTAAAAAAAGGGGGGGGGCTCGAACGGAAAAATCGAATTTGGAAAAAGGGGAAAGAGAAAAAATAAAAAATTTTATTTCGAACATTTCGTGTCCTGTTTAGTAATTAAAGTGCAAAAATTTTTTTTTTTTTTTTAATAATAATCCGCCATATTCCTAATAAATAATTTATCGCAATTCTAAACTTATTCATTTCCTTTGAATCGTAAAAAAACAAAGGTTCTGTCAAAGGAAAC
>NW_002987790.1:0-140000 GCF_000006295.1 Pediculus humanus corporis
TTATTATTATTATTATCGTCGTTAAAAAAAAAATTTTAACTCTCGAGTTTAAGAAAATGGCGGTTGTCGGTTAGTTTTTTCAACTCTTTGAATTTTAACAAAAGGTCAAAATGACCTAAAAAAAATTTCTTTTTCTTTTTCTAATTTAAATTTACCATTTTCTTCTAATAAATAATAATAATGATGATAATAAAAGCACACGCGCACGCGCACGTGCACACGCACGCACACAGAGAGAGAGAGAACGACAATTTTAATTGTGATGAGTCCTTAACCTAAAAGTTCCGTTAATATTATTTAAACGCGAGAAAAAGGGAGGGGGGAGGGAGGGGAAAACAAAGGTTTAAGCTAAAATTTTTCTTACCGATAATAATGATAATGAAAATGATAATGATAATAACAAACCGTGAAAGAAGGATTTAATATTGAATATGTAAAAGAGAGAGAGAGAGAGAGAGAAAAGGGAAAAAAAAATTTTTCTTATTATTATTATTATTATTATTATTTAAAACGAATACATTTACAGAACTTTTGTTACTTTGAGAATTTTCCAGGAGAACAAACGAACGAACAAACAAACGAACAAACAAAACAAACGAAAAATTATTTAAAATAAAATCTTTTTCCCACGTAAAAAAAAAAAAATTTTTTTTTTTATTTCGAGGTAAAAACAGTCGAAAATGTTGTCGAAGAAATTCTTCGAGGCCATTTAAATTTTTTTTTTTATATAATATTTATAAATTTTTTTTTCTATTGTATAAATAATGATGATGATAATAATAATAATAATATTTACAAAATTTAAATAAAATCATGAAAAAAAAAAAAGAAATTTATTATTATTATCGATTAAATTTATCGATTTACGGTTGTCGTTGTTGTTTTTTCGGTAAAAAGTTTTTTTTTTAGAATTCGAAAAACGAAAAAAAAAAAACCGCAAAATAATCGATTTCGTTTTTTTTATTTTTTTCTTATTGTTGTTGTTGTTGTTGTTGTTGTTAAGTGAAAGAGAAAAATTATTATTATTATTATTATCATTATTATTATTATTAATAATAATTTTTTTTTAACGACGAGATTAACGATTTACTTAAATGGTCGAATGAAAATCAAATGTTGTTTTTTTTTAAATTTAAATAAACGTTTTTAGAAATCATAGAGTAAAAAAATCCTAGAGTAAAAAGATCATAGAGTAAAAAGATCATGGAGTAATAAAAAAGTCTTTACGGGATTTTAACTTTTACAAAAAGGAAGTAATTTACGTATTCGCGACAACGATTCGCATTATAAAAAAAAAAAAAAAATTTGGCATAAAAATTTTTGCAACTTTTCTCTTTTTTTTTTTTTTATTGTTACGATTTCTTCCTTATTTAAAAGAAAAGAATTTAAATTTTATTATTATTATTATTATTATTACTTAACGGTTAAATAACGAAAGCCAAATTTCCTCCCTCCCTTCCACCCCCCTTTTGGTAACTTTATTACGTATGGTTGTTACAATTATAAAAAAAAAAAAAAAAACAATTAGTGAATTTTTAATTTTAAAATTATTATTATTATCATCATTATTATTATTATTATTATTAATATTATCATCATCATTATCGTTGTTAATAGAATTATGTATAATGAAATGGAGAATTGTGAAATCGTTTAATATTTTTTTTTTTTTTAAATCCAATCACAAGTTTTTTATTACAATATTCGTCTTCTGGCCTTCGATGATTTAAACAAAAGGCAAAATGCCAACTCATGTATACCTCAAATAAATTCAAGGGTTGCCAACATGCCAAGCCCAAAAAAAAAAAAAAAAAAAAAAAAAAAATGATTTCACAAATATTAACTCGTCGTCGTAAACAACTACAACTACAACAACGGTTTTATTATTATTATTATTATTTTCTTTTGTAACTTCCAATACACGTTTGTTTTCCTTTTAAATAATAATTAAACTTAAAAAGGAAAGAATCGTTTTTTTTTTTTTTTTTTTTTTCATTCAAATTCCATCCAACTAAAAAAAAAAATTTTTTTTAATTAATTATTCTGAAAACGATTAAATATTATCATCCATTTTTCGATTCGCCATTTTTTTTTTTTTTTTTTTTTCGGTAAATATTATCGCCAATCGCAAAACTTGCACTAAATACAAAAAATAAACAAATGAAATGTTAATTGAAAAGGTTAATGACCTTTCTTTTCTGCATACTCGCAAAAAAAAAAAAACATTTATTTCAAATGCAAATATTATTGCAAATTATTATTATTATTATTATTTATCACGTGACCGTTTATTTTATTATCACGTACAATGGGGGAGGGGGGGGGGATTATCGGTGATAAATAACGATAAAGAATTTTTTTTTAAAAAAAAAAAAAACATTCAATAAATTAATTAATTATTACTTTATTATTTTCTTTAGAAAAGAAATTTAATAATAATAATAATAATAATAATAAAAACAAAACTTATAATAAATAATATAAATTAATTGTTTGAAAAATTATTATTATTATTATTATTATTATTATTATTAACTCATTATTTAAACCAATATTTTAATAAAATATTATTATTATTATTATTATTATTATTATTATTATTATTATTTATCAACGAACTATTTTAAAATTTTTTTTCTTCTTGGGGGGCAAAGGGGGGGGGGTGAGAGGGGAGAGTGAAATAAAAAATTAAAAAAACATATGTTTGAACGTTGAATTATTATTCATCTTCTTCGAGATTGATGTGATTACCAAATTTTCCATATAATTCAGTTTTTAATGTTGACATGTTTAATTTTAATACTTCTGATAATTCTTCCAATTCTAATATGTCAGCCATTATTTTCTGTTTATTTTTTTCTAAAGCTTTCTGAAAATAATATGAATATATATATAATATTTTTAATTAAGTGAAAAATTTTAACATTAAATATACATATATTGAAAAAAAAAAAAAAAAAAAATTAAACAAACTTTTGTATCTTTCAGAGTCAAACACATGAAAACTTCTCCCATTAATAATAATAATTTTCCATCGCTTTCATCGCAAAGAATTAATTCTTCCATGGCATCTTCGAGATTTTTCAATTCATTCTAAAAATCAAACAAACGGAAATAAATGGTAAGTTTTTTTTTTTAACTACAATAATAACAATCATAATTATTTTTATTTAAATTTAATTGAAAATTAAACAATAAGAAATAAATCAGGGGGGAGAAATGTAGATTTAACATTTCCCAAGTCAATTTATTTATAATAATATTAATAAAAAGTAAAAAAAATATATAAATCATAAGAATTTCGAATACATAATGAACAGAATCTTTTGTATTATTAAGTAATAGTTTTTTGTGTAAATGATCGCAACTTATTGATAATCTCTATTATTATTATTATTATTATGAATAGTCACCTGTTTGGATGTTAGGTTAGCTTTTACATCATCATTTCTAGCATTGCACCATGCGAAATGATTAATTTTTAATTGATCATCATATGATATTAAGGTATCGTAATCCTAAAAAAAAAAAAAAAAAAATTGAATTGGTAATTGAACAATAATAATAATATTTAACCCAGCGTCATTATCTCAAACCCAATAGTAGAAACTTAAAACGTTATCATTCACGCACATTTTTTTTTTAATTAGGTGTGTTTTGTAAACATGAAACAGTAAATTTATAATTTAAAAAAAAAAATGAGTCATTACTTTAAATGACAACCTATTTTAACAAGTAATAATATACAAATTTTAACAACTTGTTTATAATAATATCGAATCTGGTACGTGTAAAACTTGTAAAAAAATTCAAAGATTATTATTATTATTTTTAAAACATTTTTTTTTTTTTTTTTGTAAAGGTTTGATTTGATGAGGTTATGAATTTGGCACATGATAATATTAAGTAAATATGGAGAATTTAAATAACAATTTACACAAATTGTAACATGAAAAAATAACACAAACCGGTTGAAAATTTTTACAAGGCGTTTGAGTTCCGTCTCCCATATTAAATGTTGTTTAAGGGCAAAATAATATTTACATAAAAAGAAACAATCAAATTATTTTTGTTACCCTTAACTCATTGGCACCGTAAAAATGGCCGTTTCATAACGTAACATTCAACGTAAATAAATTTACTAGCAATATTTTTAATTATTGTCTATGGTTTTTTTTTGGTTAATGAAAGAAAAAACCTATTATTTGTTTGATCTTTCCATCGAATAAAAATTGAATAAGTCGTCTTTTAAGAAAAAAAATGATGAAATTAATTTTATAAAAAGAATGTCACCGGCATTAATAAACGGATAATAAATAAGTCATTTAATGTTATTGATGACACTTGAACACGTCTTTAGATCTATTTTATTGCTCCGATGTATTAAATTTTTTTTTTATTGAGTGTCAATGAGAAAACAAAAAGAGAGAGAAAAATTTATTTTTTTAAAAAAATATGATTAAGTGTTATTCGTAATGATATTTTCCCAATAGCCGGAAAATTTTTAAAATGATGGAATGTAAACAAAAATCAAAAAAAAATAATAAAAAACAAAAGATCCGAATATTGTTTTTTTTTATTAATAACATAAAAATTACATGTCAGTGATAAATATAAAGATTAATTCAACGGGGGAAAGTCATTTGACTGTTCAAACAACGTAAGTGAAACGATTCAAATATAGTTACATTAATATTTTAAAAAAAAAAAAAAAAAAAAATGTAGTTTCTTATGACTTGTCTCCTGACGGTCTTGACATCATCATCATCATGAAGCAATACCCTGTAACAAAGTTTTTTTTTTTTTTTTTTTAACGTATAATCGTTAGTCGTTAAATGAAATTCAAAGAGTGAAAAAAAAAAAATTCGGGTTAAAAATATTTTTGCGGTCTTTCTCTCAATGTCATATATACGCATATAAAAAATTAGTGTTTTTAAATATTCATTGTTGGCAATTCGGAGGTAGTACCAACAGAGTTTTGACCGCCATCTTGTTGTCTATCAATCAATATGCATACAAACTTGATTTAGTAGTGAAATGAAACTGTCATTTTCAAAGTCGAAACCGTGACATTCGGAGCCTCGGTAAAGGCGCTTCATTTTTTTAAAAATGAAATATTTTAATAACGATGCAAAATACGAAAAATTAATTAAAAACGAAACAAATGGAAATTATGGAAATAATAAAATTAATTCCACCGAGGAGGTGAGTAAAAAGTAGACAAAATTTTATATATATATATATATGAATAAGTAGGAAAATTTTTTTTATTGCCGGTTTTTTTTTTTTTAAATCGAAACCTTTCTTTGAATTAAATCGATTTTTATTATTAAAAATTAATAATAAACGTTTGCGAGAACTCGTACGTCGTTAAAATTTCTTTTATTTTATAAAATTTTATTTTTTTTATTCAAAATTAATTTAAAATTTATTAATTAAAAATCAAATCCTACAACTTTTATAATTTTTAACGCACATTAAATTAAAATTATCATTTTTGTATTTTATTTTTTCTTACAATTATTCGTTATAAAACTAATTTAATTATCTTTATTTATTTATTTATTTATTTAAATCCATTAAACGTTATAGATAAATATAATAATAATAATAATAATAATGAAATAAAATTCTTAGAATCAGGTAATAATCTTAATATTGCGTTCATTTTATTTAAAAAACGTTGAATTGAAATTTAAAAAATTTATTAAATTTTTTATTTATTATTTTATTTTATTTATTTATTTATTTATTTCCGGTTATAATTACAACATATAAGCAGTACTATAATAATAATAATAATAATAATGATAAAAAATAAAAAGATGAGAAAGTAAATAAATAAATTTTAATTTTCCATTATTATTAACATTATTTGATTTAATTGATTTTGGTGGGGTGGAAGGGGGTAGGGGTGGGGAGGAAATTTGTCAAATAATTTTTGAAAAGGCACCTTAATTATTATTAAATTAATTTAAAAATAAATTATTATTATTTTAAATAATAATAATAATAATAATAAACTTTATTTATAATGATGGAATGAATGGATTTCGAAAGGTTTTCACTCTCTCTCTCTCTCTCTCTCTCTCTCTCTCTCTCTCTCTCGAATAAATTCATAAATTGTAAAAATAAATTTTTGAATTTTTATATAATTTATAATTAATTTTCATGTCAGGTATAGGTATTCAATGTTAAAATTTTATTTATAAATCCTTGTACCTTCTTTGCTAAACTTTCAATTTTTTTTTTTTTGGAAAAACGAATAACTGGAATACGACCAAAAAAAAATAAAAAATAAAAATTATGAAATTTATTATTATTATTATTATTTTTCCTCCTTAATAGATTTATTTAATGTTTGAATTTTGAAAAAAGGAAAAATTTTTTCATTTTAGAGACTTGTAAATAAATAAATTATTATTTACTGTTTAACATCATTTTTGTGATTCATCGATTAATTGGTTTTTTTTTTTTTCATTTTATACATCACAACCTGTTTTCGAGTTTATTCCTTTAATCCATGATTAGTTTGTTGATGATGATGATGATGATGATGATGATGCATAAGATAACCAAAAGTTGATTAATTTCTAGTCAGATGTGATATATAACATTCAATCATAATCATTCAAAATAAAAAAAAAACTAAATTTTTTCCTTCTTTTTCCCCCCCCCCCTCTCTCTCTCTCTCTTCCTCTCTTTTAAACAATTCTACAGAGGAAATATTATGTAACAAATGACAGAATGTTTAATAAATAAATAAAAACGGAAAAAGTGTTTTTGTTTTTTTCTTAACATTACTTAAGAGTAAACAAAATCATTGCATTTTTAATAACAATAATAATAATACTGATAGTAATGATAAAAACAAAAACCTGGTCTCTAGGGGAAAAAGAAATGAAAATTTTTTTGAATTTTATTATTTATTTATTTATTTATTTATTTACAATTTGACGACATGATAAAATTATCCTTCGTTTCAATAATTAATAATTAATTATTATGGATTTATTTTGTTTTTGACAATGACCAAGTTTGATGATGATGAGGAGTCGTTGTTAGGAAGGACGACCCATATATTTCAATGCAAAAAAACCAAAAACTTATCGATTTGTTAAAAAAAATTTATTTCGAATGTTAAGAATCGTTTCTTTTACGTATTATTTACCAATAATGACGATGATAATGACGACAACGACTCTCCATGATGATGATGATGATAATTATAAAAATAATATTTACATTAATTAAATATAAATGGAATCCTAATGAAAATTAACGGTTTTTCTTTTCTTTTGTTTCTGTATAGTGTGTGTCACCTGATTTTGTTAATACGTAAATCGCAATTAATTATTCTCAATTTTTTTTTTACCTTTAACTTTATTGTTATTATTATTATTATTATTATTATTATTATTGTAAGTACAAAGTATTTAAAATTTTTTTAAAAAATGGAAGGGGAAAAAAAATTAATTAACGGAAACGTTTAGAAAATGGTGAGGGAAAATTGGTATGAAATCGAAAGGAAAATTCAAAAAAAAAAAATTATTATTATTATTATTTTGTTTTGTTTTTTTTCTTGGACGATGGTTTTCGATAGATCGATTGATCGATCGGTGCGAAGGTTGAATTAATTAATTAATTAATTTTTTATTATTGTTTTTCTGTCATGAAACTTTCGAGAAAATTCTCTTTAGGAAAATAAAGGAAAAACCAAACGTTTAACGCAAATGTCGTTTTGTGAATTTTCCCTCCCCCCCCCCACTCTCTTTCTCTCTTTCTTTCTTTCTCTCTTTTTCTAGAAATAATCAAATAATATTTTCTAGAAAAAAAAAATAAAAAAAATATTTTTTTCCCCCCCGTCTCGTGTTTACTTTATTTTTCCATTTTTTTTTTTTTTTTATTATTGTTTAACGACTTTTTTTTTTTTTACTTTTTTTCATGACGTATTAATCAGCGAGTCTACGTGTAACGAACCGCGGTTTTTTTTTTTTTTTTTTTTTTTTTTTTCAAAAGAAAATTTTTTTCATGTTGTTTTTGTTTCAGTTAAAAGAAAATATGTGGTTGAACTCTGGAGAATGCAGCCAGATAGATGTACAAGAATGTGCCAGAAGATTACAGGTAGACATTAGGTGAGTGCGAATAATTAAATTAATTAGCACGATTTTAAAAAAAATATATAAATGTGTGTGTGTGTGTGCGTGTGTATCACATTCGTTATAATCGCATTGAATTTTCTTCTGCTTTTTTGCGCAAAATGAAGGGAAATCCCAAAATTGATGATGTTGTTGTGTTGTTTTTAAATTCATGACGTAACGAAAATTTTTCGAATCGTGAGCGTGTGAAAAAAAATCATTTTCATTTTCACGTTTGATGACCTCGTGGTTGTGGTTGTTGTTGTTGTTGTTGTTGTTATGGATGACCAATAAATAATTTCATTTTCCCTTTTGTATCTTCTGTTTCTTAATAACATTTTTATACTCTTTATAAAGAGTGATAGATAGATTTTCATTTAAAAAGGTTTTTTTTTCTTTTAATTTCGATTTTAAATTCCCTCCTCTCCCCCCCCCCCAAAAAAAAAAAAGAAGAATAATGTATACGTATAGGCATATATATTCATTTCGTGGAAATTTTCCTCCCCTCCCCCTCTCTCTCTCTTTTCAAAAGGTTAAAAATTTAAAAAAAAAACCGGTTTATTAATTAATCTTTGATTTCTGTTTTTTTTATGTTTCACGAATTACAACTTTAAAACGTAATATTAAGAAATAATATTATTAATATTAATAATAATAATAATAATAATAATAATAATAATAAATTTATACAAAAAAAAAAAGAAGAAGAAGTATCGAATCGTATCGTCGCAAACTTGTTTTCTCAAAGTTTTCCAAAAGGAAAAATGACATTAATATAATATAAATAATAATAATAATAATGATAATAATAATAATAATAATAATAATTGTATTCGATAAAATTTTTTTCAATGGCGATGATACATTTCACTTTTTTTTTTTTGTTTTTTAATTTCACGAGTTCAAATATTTTGAACTTTTCATTATTTAAAAAAGAGAGAGGGGGAGGGGGAGGGAGAGAAAGAGAGAGAGAGAGAAAAGAATATCATTTACCAATTTTTGCTTCAAGAAAGGATTTCGTAAAGTTTTTTAACTTTTTTTTCACGTATTTAATTATTTTTTTTTTTTTGATTTATTTGCTGTCGTGTAGTCGTGAATAAGTCGGGGGAGGGGAAGGAGGTGGAGAGAGAGAGAGTGAGAGAGCGAGATAGAAAATTATATTTATTTTTTATTTTCTAGGAGGGGTTTGAGTTGGGAAGAAGCTGACCTTAGAAGGAAATTAACGGGTCACAATGAATTCACGGTACTGGAAGAAGAGCCAACATGGAAAAAATACATAGAACAATTTAAAAATCCATTGATAATGCTCCTTTTGGGCTCTGCATTTGTGAGCATATGCATGAAACAATTTGATGATGCCGTGAGCATTACAGTGGTACGTTTTTCCTTTTTAAGAGAGTAAAAGAGAGAGAGAGAGAGAGAGAGAGAGATTAAAATTTAAAGAAAAAAGCTCGCTGATAATGATTTCTTTTGTTTTACGAACGTGAACAAAAAAGAAAATTTTTTTTTTTGTTTTTTTTTCCTGATTTTTCTGATATGGAACCTTTTAATAATTTCAGGCCATAATTATAGTGGTCACGGTAGCTTTTGTTCAGGAATATCGATCTGAAAAATCATTACAAGCACTAACGAAATTAGTCCCACCCACGTGTAATTGGTAAGAATTCGAACGTGTTTTTTTATTATTATTATTTTTTTTTTTTTCCTACTATCACCGGTTGATTTCCTATCGATCGGTCGATCGGTCGGTCAGTCACCCTTGGAAAATGAAAATAAAAAAATAATAATAATAATAATTTTTTGAAATTTCAGTTTGAGAAATGGTCAATTGAAAACATTTTACGCCAAAGACTTAGTACCCGGAGATGTTGTTTATCTCAACGTCGGCGATAGAGTACCCGCCGACATAAGACTTTTCGAATGCGTCGATCTTGCCATTGATGAGAGTAGTTTCACCGGTGAAACAGAGCCTGCGAACAAAATTGTCGGACCCGTACTTAAATCAAACGATCACACGTCGAAGCGTAACATTGCTTTCATGGGAACTTTGGTCAGATGCGGAAACGGAAAGGTAACTAAAATTTTCCCCGTTTTCCGTCCGCCCCCGCCCCCCGCCAATGGGGAAAATAACTTGATTAAATAAAATTTTGTTTGTTTACAATTTTCGACTTGTAATTACTTTCTTATTATTATTATTATTATAACTATTACTATTATTACCGAGTGCAATTAGTTTAAGGTAAATGAGGAGGGGAGGGAAGGGGAAGGGGAGAAAGAGGAGGTACCGATAAACGAATCGACTGAAAAATACTCGAGGGCACAATAAAAAAAAAAAAAAAACAATCAATCACAATCTATTTTAAGATTAATAATACTCATTCGTTATTTATAAATTTTTTTTTAAAACTTGAATATATAAGAATTCAAAACTTTTGATTTTTAATTAACGCCATGATTAATAATGATAATAATAATAATAATAATAATCAATGGGTATGCGTAAATAAAAATAAACCCTGCTAATTTTTTTTTTTTTTTGCATTTCACAGGGTATCGTCGTTAATATCGGAGAAAATTCCGAATTCGGTTCCGTATTTAAAATGATGCAAGCAGAAGAATCTCCGAAAACTCCTTTGCAAAAATCAATGGACACGTTGGGTCAACAACTTTCCTTTTATTCATTTTGCATAATCGGTTTAATAATGTTGTTGGGATGGTTGCAGGGAAAAGCTTTGCTTGACATGTTCACGATAAGCGTAAGGTTGGTTCGTTAAAAAAAAAAAAAAAAAAACGCAAGAATAAAAATTTAGTTATTAATTAAGTACGAAGTCATATTTAAACAAAAACAAATATGTCGTCCTTGCATTATAAAATGCAATTCAATTTAAACGACCTTCGTGCTATAATTATTATTATTATTTCTATTATATAAGTATAAAAAACAATGTTTTGTTTTGTTTGCCTTTTTTTTTTTTTTTTAAAAAAAAAAAAAACAATAGTTTGGCTGTTGCGGCTATTCCAGAAGGTTTACCGATAGTCGTGACGGTAACTTTGGCTTTGGGAGTCATGAGAATGGCAAAAAGAAATGCAATTATAAAAAAATTACCCACGGTTGAAACATTGGGATGCGTCAACGTTATTTGCTCCGATAAAACCGGGACGATAACGAAAAACGAAATGACCGTAACGGTTATTTTAACATCCGATGGACATTTTGCAGAGGTGACGACAACAACAAAAAAAAAAAATAAATAAAATTTTTTTTGAGAAATGATGGACGAACTCGATGGAAATATTAAAATTTTCCCTTTTTTTTTTTTTTTTTAAGGTTTCGGGAGCGGGGTATAATGATAACGGTGAAATACTTATTCACAAATGTGATAGTTTGGAACATGCTAAAGGAGCCATTTACGAATTATTAGAAGTCGGAGTTGTTTGCAATAATGCAATCATTGACAACGAAACGCTGTTGGGTCAACCGACAGAAGGTGCTTTATTAGCGGCAGCTATGAAAGTAAGTCTAAGATTTTCTTTTTCACACGTTCGAAAATTCGATTTTATTAATTTTTTTGTTGTTGTAAATCTCAGCACGGGATGTATGGCGTCGGTGAAAAATATTTAAGATTGCACGAACAACCATTTAATTCGGAGAACAAAATGATGGCTGTTAAAGTTGTGCCTAAGTACTCGGATAATAAAGAGGAAATTTTTTTTGTAAAAGGTGCTCTTGAAAAAATATTACAACAGTGTAAAAAATACAGGACGAGTAACGGTGTCGTACCTTTAAACGTTAAAAAGGAGCAAGATTTTTTGGCGGAAGCCTTCGAAATAGGTCGAAAAGGCCTCAGGGGTAAGAGTTTCCTTTTCTTTTTACATAAAAAAAAAAAAAAAAAAAAAAAATTCATTTTCATTTCGTGTCATTTTCATTTTACGGATTTCAGTGGTTGCTCTCGCTCGTGGGAATTCAATGCAAGATTTAATTTTTCTCGGCATTGTCGGAATCTGTGATCCGCCACGGCCAAAAGTCAGGGAAGCCATAACAACTTTATTAAGCGCTGGCGTAAAAGTTAAATTGGTGACCGGTGACGCTAAAGAGACAGCCACGGCTATAGGTTCGTCAGACGATATAATTTTATGGGTTAAAGAAAGACGTCTCGACGAAAAAAAAAAAAAAAAAAAAAAAAAATTATTTATATTTTGATTTTTCCATTCAGCTCAAATGATCGGAATTGATGAAGTGCACAGTCAGGTTTTATCCGGGGATCACCTCGATTCCATGTCGGAAGCTCAATTGGATCAAATCATAAGCGAAGTCAGCGTTTTTTACAGGGTGACTCCCAAGCACAAACTCTCAATTGTCAAAGTGAGTTCTGTAAAATCCTTTAACAAACGAGGAGAAGAATAAAAAAAATGTTAAAGAAATTATTTTTTGTGTAGTCTTTGCAAAGAAACGGAATAATCGTCGGAATGACGGGAGACGGTGTGAACGATGGCGTGGCTCTTAAAAAAGCCGACATAGGTATAGCGATGGGAAAAACTGGAACGGACGTTTGTAAAGAAGCTGCCGACATGATATTAGTCGAAGACGATTTTCAAATAATCATGTAATTATTATTTATTAATTTAAAAAAAAATTAATTTTCCATCGATGAGAAGAGTTTAAAAATTGGAAAATTGGAAATTTACAGATCAGCAATAGAAGAAGGAAAGGGAATTTTTTACAACATTCGTAATTTTGTTAGATTTCAATTGAGCACAAGCATAGCAGCTTTAAGTTTAATAGCTTTGGCAACACTTATGGGCATTCCAAATCCACTAAACGCAATGCAAATCCTTTGGATTAACATCATCATGGACGGACCTCCTGCTCAAAGGTAGAGAGATTAAGTTTTTTCTTTAAAGTATTACTTTTAAAGAAAATGAGAAAATTTTCAACTAGAAAAAAAAAAAAAATTACAGCTTGGGAGTCGAACCGGTCGATAAGGACGTCGTGAAACAAAAACCTAGAAACGTTAAAGAACCCATGATTACACGTTCCGTTGTTCTTAACGTTCTTCTTTCTGCCTTAATCATTATCGGAGGAACGTTGTGGGTATTCAAAAGAGAGGTAAGAGGTTCTAATCCGATTTGAAATTTTTTTTTTTTTTTTTTTTTTTTTTTAGTTTGTCGAAAGTCGAATTGAACGTTTGTTTTAAAAAAAAAAAAAAAAATGTGTTACAGATGAGTGATAACGTGATAACGAAAAGAGATACCACGATGACGTTTACCTGTTTTGTTTTTTTCGACATGTTCAACGCTTTGAGTTGCAGGTCTCAAACCAAATCAATATTCACAATCGGATTGTTTACAAATAAAATGTTTCTCATGGCCGTGACTGGTTCCGTACTCGGTCAACTCCTCGTTATTTATTTTCATCCGTTACAAATGGTCTTTCAAACGGAAGCTTTAACCGCAAGTGGTAAAATTAATTAATTATTTTCCCCGTCGTCACGTGACATGTGCCCCCCCCCGTCATCCGGGTATTTTATTTTTATTTTTTATTATTTTATGTCGCAGATCTGGGATTTCTTGTCGGTCTCACATCGACAGTATTTTTTATATCGGAAATAAAAAAATTGATCGAACGGACTTTGGAAAGGCGTGCAAACCGTTCGAACAAATCCGAATTGGATTTCGTATGACATACGAGAAAAACGAGAAGTAAAGTTCGAATTGATTGAACAACTTTATTTCTTCTTTGGTGGAAAAAACAAGAAAAAAAAATAATACTATTGGTACTACTGCGAGATACTATCTATCACTGTCTACTGTCTACTGTCTACTCCTGTCTATCAATAATGATGATAACTAACGATGATGATGATGATGATGATGATGATGAGAGGCGTTGATCACTATCTCTTTCTTTTCTCGTCGTCTGTTCTTATCAACTCCGTCTTAAATGGTTATTCTAGTCTTTTAGGTTGTGCCACGTCTCAACTCGATTAGGGGAAAAAAAAAAAATTGATGTGTTGTTATTAAGAAAAAAAAAAAAAATTAGTAATAATAATAATAATGAAACAATAGTATTAATAATACACGAATGAATAAGGAAAAAGGAAAAAGTACTTTTTTGAATTGTTGTCGTCGATGATGGAACAAAGGGAGAAGAAGAAGAAGGAGGAGGAGGAGGAAGAAGAGGAAAAGGAAAAGAAAAAGGAAAGGAGTAAACGAGGAGGAGGAGGAGCTACGGAGAAGAAAAAAGAAAATTTTTTATTTTTAAACCTTTTTTAATTTATTATCACCTGGTAAAAATTATTAGGATCGTGTTTGCGATGACGTTTTACACACATTTGCTACACTTTTTTCCTTTTTTTTTTTTTTTTTGATGGCAAAGTTTAGTCAAAATATTTTCTTAAATTGTTTTTATACACCCGTATATTTATATAAACACACACACGCGGATGCACGTGCGCACGTGGGTTAAAACAAAAATTTAAATTTTATTTTTTATTTTATTTTTTCTTTACGAAAAATAGTGTTTCCGTCTGCCTGTCTGATCGTTTAAATCGTTTTAAAAAATGCTGTCGTCGTTATTAAAAGTCCGTCGCTGTCGTTTTTTTTTTCTTCTTTTTATTATTTATTTATTTATATTTTGTATTAGAAAAGGATAAAGAGAGAAAGAGAAAGAAAGAAAATAAGAGAAGGGATTTTATATTTGTGTAAAAACTTAATAATTCAGTACTTTATGTCTCTTAAGGTACTACTACTACTACTACTATTTGCCTTATCGTAGTTTAATTAAAAAACTTAATTGTTTAAGTGAGGAAATAATAATGATAATAATATTTTTTTTCTTTCTCTCTCCCTTTTTCTCACTTTCTCTCTCTCTCTCTCTCTCTAATTCTCTCAGTTTCTCTCTCTTTGCGTTTTATTTTTCTCTTGCCATATTTATATATATATATTTTTTTTTATTTTCACATTCTTAGAGCAAATAATGAAGAAAAAAAAAAAAGACTTTAATAATAATATTGTTTTCCACCACCACCCCTACCCACTCCCCCTCCCCTATCTTTATAAATTTTTTTTTTTTTTTTTTACAAAAAAAAAAGAACAGTTTTTGTCTCACTAGTAATAAAAAAAAAATGTAGTTAAGAAAAAAAAAAATTTTTATTATGATTTTTTTAAATAGAAAATTGTCAAAACAGTAGTTTATTATCATTATTATTGTTATTATTGTTATTATTATTATTATTATTATTATCATTATCATCATTTTCTTTGTTATTTAATTAATTATCGATCGGTTACATATTTTTTTTTATATTTTTTTGTATTTTTTTTTTTATTCGAATGAAATTTTTTTTTTTTTTTTTTTTTAAATTAAAATAATAAATGATAATAATAATAATAATGATGATGATGATGATGATGATGATGATAAATATAGAAAAAAATGTTAATTAATATTTAAAAAAATTAAATACGGTTCCTAATGTTACAAAAAAAAAAAAATAAAATAAGTAATCTCAATGAATAAAATGTATTAATTAAATAATTAATTATAAGTAGTAAAAATGATGCTTTTTAAGAAAACAAATAAATAAATAAATTTTTTTTTATATACATATATATATATATATATATATATATATATATATAAATAAAAATAATTAAACGAATAAGAAAAATAAATAAATAAATTTTATTAATTAACTTTTTCGTTTTTTTTTTTTTGATTTTTTTACTGTTAAAAATTGTTTTTTTGCTTGATAGCGATTTTGATTATCGTATAGAGCTCGCTCGTTCGTTCGTTCATTCGTTAATTATAATAAATAATAATAATAATAATAATTTTGTGGAAAAAGGAAATGTTATTAATTAACATATCGATTTATTGATTTTTTTTTCGTTTATTGATTTTTTCTTTTATTAGCGTTGGTACATGTGTAATTTTTACATTATTTTTTTATTTATTTATTATTATTATTTATATTGATTTTTCGAAAAACGATGTTTAAAAAAAAATAAAATTATTATTATTATTATTATAATTGTTTTTTTTTTGCACGCCTGAATCACGTTAATAATAATAATAATTAATAATTGATTTGTTTTGTTATTGTTAAATATATATATATTAAGCAACTTATTTATTTAATAAAATTGAAATTTAATGTTTAATAATAATAATAATAATAATAATAAAAAGTGTGTGAAATTTATTTATTTATAATAATAATAATAATAATAATTTTTAATAAATTTAAAATGATTTGATTTACATAAGAAAAGGAAAAATATGATTGATTGGTAATTTTGAAAAGGATTTGAAAATTTGTGGAGTTAAAAAAAGGAAATTTTTGTTTGTTATTTGCCTTTCATTTGTTGTTGCATAATTATTTTGCATTTTAAATCGTGTTGTTTTTTTTTTAAACTACAAATTTGTTTTTTAATTTCTTCTTTTCTCAAATTTATTTCTTCTTTTTCGCAAAACATTCTTTCCGTATCCTTTTTAATTTTATCTTCGATTTTTATTAGGGCTTCTCTTGCTTCTTCTAATTTTTGAGTCAATTCGTTTTGCAATTTTCTTTCTTTCTGTTATTATTATTAAATAAAAAAAAAAAAAATTAATCATACATAAATTATTAATTATTAAATTATTTATCTTTAACTTACGTCGAAATTTTTCTTAGCCGTTTCAATTTCGCATTGCATTTCTTCTTTATATTTATCTGATTTTTCAGATTTTTCTTTACAATCGAGTTTTTCTGATTTTAAACATTTTTCTTTCCATTCTTTAGCAAATTCTTGTTCTCTTTCTTCTACTTCTTTATATGCCGCATAATAATCTTTATATTCTTGTTGAACTTTCTAATTTTATTATAATTTTTGTATTATTATTATTAAGTTTATTATTATTATTATAATAAAAATTGTAAAATTTTTTACCTTTAACGTTATTAATTCTTTTTTTATATCGTCGACGCTTCCACTTCTAAGTTCGTTAATTTTTTTCTCAGCTTCTTTTTCACCTTTTTCAATTATGTAAATTCTTTCGTGGAATAATAATTCGAAAAATCTTTAATAAATAAAAAAAAAATTTTTTTTTATTAATTATTATTAATTTTTTTCTTTTTAGGTTACGTTGAAGTGGGAATATTTGATGTACCTGTCAATAACTTCAGGTGGATAAACCATTTCCAAAGCAGCTTTTGTCGATGCACTCATGGGTTTTTTAGCACATTCAAGCCAAACTTCATCTAATTTTTGACCAGGTATTCTTTCTTCGACATATTGATCATTTTCATATTGATCCAAAACTAAACTTCTACGAAATACCTATTATAAATAATAATAATAATAAGAAAATGTAACAAAAAAGGAAAATTTTTAGCATCGAAAAAAAAATGGATAATAACCTCATTTCTTCTATCTGATACTAAATCTCTTATATCTTTCATTAATATCGTTCTTAATTTTTTAGGATGATTCAAAACTTCCACTTTTTCCGGATCGTTTTTATAATCTTCATATAACATTTCAAACAATGCTTCCAAATCCATGTTGTGAGGATCTTCGCCTAATTCATTCAAAAGTAAATATTTTTTATATTATCAATTATTGGGGGTTGAGAGGAAGAGGTGAAGGGGGTTGGGAGTCATTACCCTGAATCCATTTGTTACAATCTGATATGATTTTATCCATCCATTCTAAAACTTTTTCACGTTCCTCCGGAGATTTTCTCATACAGGTCATTGGAGTCTTGAAAAAATAAATATATATATTTATAGTTATTGATCAAATGTCAAAGGTCAATCAATATATTCTCATATAACTTACCTCTAAAATTTGACAAAATTTTTTAACGAATTGACTGACATTACCCGGTGTACTATCCATTTCGTACTTAACGGTTGAGGTAGAAAGAGCTTTCGAACTGAAATCGAAAATAAAATAATAATAATGATGTTTTTATTGCATTATTCGTAAATTAGTTTTAAAGAATGATATATATATAAGAACCAGCTCGGTTGAGGTTTCCAAAGTTCTTCGCCATCATTGTTTGTAACCGCCATGTAAGCCAATAAACCTTGTGGTAATTTTCTTGTTGCTAAATATGTACGACCGTCTCTACTACTTTCGGAAAAATCACCAGATCCTCCGATTGTTTTATCGATTTGAAAACCTTTTTCTTCAACTTTCTATTTTATTAAATATTCAAATTTTTTAAAATTATTTAAACGAAAAGGAAAATTATGTTTGTTTGTTGTGTACCTTTAAATCGTCAACTTCAAATGGTAGACCAAAAACTGTAAATGCACATGGTAAAGTATCTGGCGGGGGTGATTCAAGAAAAATTCCCTGTAACTTACCACTTTGCATGTAAATTAATAACCTCGAAAGAAATATATTTCTATCACATTTTTTCTTAACCGAATCAAAATTATTACCCACTAAGAAAGTAAGCCATACCTGAAAAGGAAAAATATTTTTTTTTTTTTTTTCCCATCATGTGTTATCACGTGTTTTAAATTAATTAAATAAATAAATATCTTATAATAATTGTGAAAAAAAATACCCCACAAAGTTGTTTTTCAGATCCTTCCCCCATTTTATCATATGATTCTTTAGTAAAATTTAAATAATATAAAAAATCTTTATCTAATTTTTTTTCAAATACACACGAATCTTCTCCCATTTTTATATATATATATATATTTTAATACTGTGTAAAATGTTAATTAATTATCCTTAAAATACCTATTTATAAATGCGATATTGTTATTTACATATACAAAACTTTTGAGATTTTAACGAAATTTAACTTTTTTTTTTCTCTTTTTTTTTTTTTTCTTATTTCTCTTATTATTAAAAAGAAATACAAACAAATAATTTTAAACTTTGATTCTACAAAAAAAGAAAGAAAAAAAATCCGTTAGGTGTCGTGCAATAATAATAATAAAAATCGATTATCTCCTTCCACGAAAAATATCGTTGCCATGGTAACCATTTGTAGATCGCGCTTAAAAAAAAAACAAAGTAGTTTTTTTAGTTTTACCAGTCGCGGTTTTACGTATATCAATAAATATTAATAAAATGTCAGAAATGGATTTAAACTCGCCAAAAATTTATTCTATAAACGAAGAAAAAAAATCAACAATCATTTCTTGGGTAAAATTTATTATTATTTTAATTTTAATTATCTATAAAAATAAAAAGAAAAAAAAAAAAATTGACTTGACGCACTTGTAAATGTGCAAACATATATAAAAACCAAGTAAGTACACAATATTAAAATGTTTCAGAATAATTCCAATACTTTGGAAGAAAATGACGTTCCTCAACATTTATTCATAAGTCCGAATCATAGTTTAAGTGATCCTTGTTCTAGTTCATATTCAAGTAGAACAAAAGAGAATAGAAGAAAAAAATTAATTGATGAAACTAGTTTTATATCAAACGATGCACCAAAAACAAAAGTCACAGTAGTTTCTAAACTTGAAAGTAAAAAAAAATTTTTAAAGTTATTAATTATATTATTGTATAATTTAAGCAAGTTACATATATTTATTTTTTTTTTTTAGGTTTATCCTCTTCAAATCGTTCTCAAGATTACAGTAGTAGTGATACTGAAAATTTATTTTCCACTTCAAAAAAAACATTAAAAAGTTTTGAATCATCTGGGAAAACAAAATCAAGATTTAAAGGAAATAAAATTCACGATTTACAAACTCAAAATTATGATAACAATGAAAAAGAAAAATCAATCGATAGTAAAATTGAAAATTTAAAATTTTTGGGTATACCAAAAAGATATGATAGACGTTCTTCTGCAGGTGGATCTTCGATTGACACAGAATTTAAAAAAAGCGTTACGTCAGCATCAGAATTATCATATAGAGAAAGAATACGTGAGAGATTCAATACCGTTCGGGTTAGTTTATAATTTTTTAAAATTTATTACTCGCCTAAACGTTATAAGATAACAAAAATTTTATTCATTTTTAGGAAAGAGCCGTCGAATCTTTATCGAGACCCCAATCGAGAATTCAATCGACTTTAAAAAACAAAATCAAACACGAAATAGATGATTCTTTAAAACAAGAAGAATATGAATTATCGATAGCGTTAAAACGTCACGAAGAAGTGAGAAAACGTTGGAAAAAAGCTTTCAAAGCTTCACTCGAGGTAAAATTTAATCAATTTATATAATTATTTGTGTTGACACAATTGTTTAATTAATTTTCTTTTTTTTTTAGGAAGCTAAAATAGATGATGAAATAAATTTTTTCACGGAAGAAGAAGAAGAAGAAGAAGAAAATACATTGGAACCAGAAACACCGGAAGAAAAATTAACTCCAGCATCGGAAATTCAAAGTTCAACCGAAGAAACGGAAGAATCAAAAATTTTACCTGCAGAACTTTTAGGTTTACAGGATGATTGGGATTTGGTAGAATACGTCGATCCACAAATGGTCAAATCAAAAAATTTAAAATTATGGAACGAAAAATTATTTTATCCGACAACGAAACCGAGTATTTTTTTTTTTTTAAATAATTAAAAATGTTTTTTTGATTTGATTCGTGCATCTTATAAGAGTTGAATTTATTTTTCAGCATCTTTAGAAAATAAATTAGAACCTGGATTAACTCCTAGATCATTAGAAGAAGAAGGACATTATGTTGAAAAAAAAATTAAAGTTTCAAATAGTTTAAAAAATAAATTAGAACAAAGACTTTTGATGAATCCTGAAGGAAGGTACGAAAAATTTAACCAACACAATTTTTTAGCTACGATAAGTTTGTCGCAAAAAAAAAAAAAAAAAAAAAAAAAATTTTTTTTGTAGGAAATGGTTTGGGAGAGATGGAGAATTAATTTCCAGTAATTGTCCTCTCAAACATTTATCAGTCAGACCGTACCTTGGCGAAGACACGAATCAAACCAGAAATCAATTAATTTGGAAACCGGCCGTTCGTAGCGAATTAACTTCGAAATATAAAACACTTTCGGAAAATACAAATTACGTTTTGGATATTGATGTGAATTCTATTGAATTTAGTCATCATCCATTATTCAGTAGAGAACACGTACTCGTGCAAAGGCTAAAGGAATTATATATAAAATATAGAAAGAGAAAAGAATTAGATTCTTTAAATCGTTTAAACGGAAGATTGAAGGCATTAAGAAGAACAAGAGATAACATTCAAAACATTATAAAAGAAGGAGGAGATGCAGATGATTTAAATCTTGAAAAAAAATTAAACGAGTAAGTTATTTAATTCATTTATAATTTTATACCATTTTTAAAAAAAAATCTTAAATTGCAATAGGTACGTAAACGACATAAAAGAAGTTAGAAATATGCGTTACGCCGAAGGAAAAATAGATAAACAATTAAAAATTAAAATTTTAACGACTTGGAAAGATGTACAAAAATTGAGGGAACAACAAGGATATCAGTGTACAACATTTAAATTGAACGTCGTTAAAAAAATCAATGAAAATATCGGTGAGGAAAAAATCAAATGGAACTCGGAATTAAAACAGGAAATAGATGAAATTGTCAACGAATTAAAAACGGATTATAAAAAGCATTTGAATGAATATAAAAAAAAACACGAAATGTGGTTAAATGACAAACGAGAGAGAGTTTGTATAAACAATTTGTTTTCGGTTATTTTTCGAACAAACAATTTGTTTTTATTTTATACATTATATTTTAGAAGAAGAAAAATTTTAAAAAGATTGAAAAAACGTCGGAAACTGAAAGTGCAAACGGCTCAGAGTCAGAAGACGACGACGACGATGATGATGATGAAGAAATATTTGAAAAAGAACCCAAACCTCCAAAACCTGTCGTCGTGAGCGAGATAAAAGTTAAAACGACGGAAAAATTTAAAGAAAGTTTTCGTCTGCCTGAAGAACCTGAATTAGAGTTTTCAATGAGTAAAGATTTGACGGTAGATTCAACTTCGTATAATAATAAGTAAATAAATAAGTTTCTGTAGATTGAAAAATGGCCGTCGGAAGTTCCCGTCGGAATTATTTTAAGTATATTCGAGAAAAAAAATTTTGTGCAGGGAAGAATTGAGAAGAAATGCCGTTAAACGATGTTGCGTTTATATAAAATTATTTTACAACGATAAAGAAGTTTGCCGATCAAAACCGAGTCCAATAACTCAAAAATTTACAGCAAAAATATGTCAGAGATTTGCAATAAGAATTTTGGAATGGCCAGAAAGTTTAATGATCGAAATACACGAAGAGTCTGGAAGTTTATCAAAAAGTGTTTTAGTTCCTGGAATTTATTTACCTCTTCCAGATTGGTAATTGTCGTTATTTGAAAAATTTTTAGTCAAGGACTTGAATGCATTTAAAATACATCGAAATGAATTTTTTTTTTCTTTTAGTTTTACTACAGTTCAAAATTCAGATGTGGTTAAACACGAATTCAGTAGTGAAATACCGATAAATTATTCTCATTCAGGTGTAGGTTCAGGTAGTGAAATAATTCCTTGTCCGGACGGAAGCGATTTTAATAATTATCCATTGAGATTGTACACTTCAGGTACCGTCGCTTTACGACTCGGTTGGGTCGATGATAATGGTAAAATATTAGGACCGGTTGAAAAATATTGGAACAACGTTAGGTATTTATTCCATCGTTCACGTTATTACAAAAAATCATATAAATAAGGTACAGGTATTTATTTTTAGAAACGAACCGAATTTAAATTTATCCGAAACAATTTTAAGCGGCGGTGGATTCGATATAAAAAAATTAAAAGAATGGGCTGAAAAATCAAAATTAGATCCGAACGATCCATACAATTCAGGTTTTTTTAATTTTTTGGAAACCGCTTCCGATTACGAATGCGAAAAACCAAAACATTTCCGGTTGAATCCTTTACTTAAAGAATTTGATTTTTGCAACGATGATGATATTGAAAATAATTTAAGATTGAAATTACTTAGATTGAGAAATTCATCTGAACCTGAATTTAAAGATTTTAAAATGGTTCCGTTAAATGAAAAAGAAATACATAAGGAAATATTTAAAGTACTAATAAATCTTTTTTTTTCCTTTTAATCGGAATCGATTCTCTTTTTTTTTTAATTTTGAAATTACAACTCATTTAGGACTTTGAAAAAAAAAAAACATGGCAATATATTTTAAACCAAGTTCAACCGTCTGATCCGATTGTCGGTCATAGAGCTTGGGGTAAAAAATATTTAGAACAAGTACAACAAATGCTATTAAAACAATGTAGAATATCAAAGGGTAATAAAAAATACGAGGATATTATTATGGAAGAAAGTGTACCTGATATCGGGTAAATAATAATTATTATTATTAAATTAAACCGTTTTTTTACCACAAAATAACTTCTTAGTAATATTTATTATGCGTAAAATTCTCAATCATACCGAATTATTATTATTATTATTATTATCGATCAGCAAAATATTATTTTCAATTATAAAATGATTATGTGGTTTTAATTACGGCTGAATTAATAATAATAATAAAAATATGATGCGGTTTGATATTTTTTTTATTACAATCAAAGCAAAAATTAATTAACAAAATTTTGCAATTTGTTAAAACGTTTTATTTTAAATAATGTAAATAAAAGGTATAAAAAAAAAAAAAAAAAAAACAAGTAATAAAATAAACGTTTTATAACGTCAAGTTTATCATTAATAATAATTACAGGACACTCGCATTAACATTTATGAAATGGCTTCAACCAAGACGACCTTTACGTCCCACTAGAAAAGAAATAAAAAAAATAATAACACAAAATATATCGAAACAAGATGTTAAAATAAATGTAAATGTTGTGAGAGCTTTCGAAGTACCCGTTCGAAAAGATATAATTAATAAAAGTTTTAACGATAAGGACGTTGAAGGTTTTTCATTGGTTAACGTGAGGCCATTTGTTGAAATATCATTTCAAGGTAGCGTCGCGAGAACTACAGCGGCCGAAGGTGCAAATCCAACATGGAATCAAAATTTACAAATTTTAATAAATAATAAAAAAGAAATTTTTTCCCCGATATCCGGTAAGGGTAAAAAAAAAAAAAAAATCGCTATTAATTTTTCAGAAAGAAAACATGCGATTTATTATTTATATTTTTTTTTTTTTTTCAGGTAATTTCGAATCGGTTAAAGATAATCTTTATCTTCATTTATTCGATGAAATCGTTATTGACTTATTGGAAGATGATAGCGCGAGAGAAACAAACATTCATCAAAGATTGGAAAAGCGATGGTTGGGAAGCATGGAAATCCCTTTTACGACTTTGCAATTGAATTCTCGAATCGAGGGAACATTTAAATTGTACTCCCCACCAATACTTCTCGGGTGAATTTAATTATCGTTAATAAATTAATTAATTAATTAATTAATATTACGATCGCAAGTAAAAAATTTTTATATTTTGATAAAAGATACGAAAGAGAAGCGCATCGATTACATTTTAATTCATCTCCCAACAAAGAAAATGTTCTTCCACAAAGAGATGCAACATTTATTACTTTATTTCTAACCGTTCAACCAGCTTTAAATCCTCCAAAGGTTATCAAGGTAATGAAATTTTTAATAAATCGATGAATTAATCACTCGTTTCACCTATTATTATTATTATTTAAGGAAAAAATGGGATCCAGCGAAATGGTAAATTTAGAAAAACACTTAGAAGAATGGCTCGAAGAAGTTAATATTCTTTTTCCAAATCGTAAAATTAAAACTTTGGTATTGGATATAAGTGGAAAATCAGTTTGCGTTACGAGATTTATCAAGGCGTTACCGCTACCGCCATTAATCGAAGAGGAAGAACCTTTTCCAGAACTCATTGCTAGATTTGTCGCTATGATACCTTTAATTACGGAAAATTTACTTGCTCCCGGTTATTTTGATATTTGGTTAAACGGTGATGTAAGTTTACGGGAGAGGGGGAAACCTATCTTTCAACTTGAAGAGAATTTAAATGTTTTTCCCGCTTTTTTTTTTTTAGCAAGTTTTAAGACTTTTATCTGGAGATTTTGAAGATCATGCAATTTTATTATGTTGTTATTTTTTACAAATGGGATTACAAGCGTACGTTTTACTCGGTTCTGGAATTCCCAACGGTTTTTCAGCATACGTTTTAGTTAAAGAAATCGAAAATAAAACAGTAAAATATTTCGTGTGGGATCCGACCACCGGACAAAAATATGGCGTCGATGATAGTTTTTGTCCTTTGCAAAAAGTTTATTGCGTAATAAACGATGTAAATGTGAGGAGAATTTATTATTTTTTCCAAAGAAACAAATGTCACAGGGCATGCGTTTAAATAAAATAATTTTTTGTCAGATTTGGGCCAACGTTCAAGCTGAAGAAACACCTCGGAGGATGAGATTTGATCTTACCAAAAGAGCTGATTGGTTTCCCTGTTTTGGTAAAAATATTTCACCGCCATCTAATAGCGTTCAACCCGAAACCATCGATTATCGAATTACATCCAAGTATGATATTAATTTTTTTACTTTGTATTTTTTTATTTTACAATTGTTTTTCTTTTTGTAGGCAAGCGGTGGATTTTCTTCAAGATAAAATCGAGAAAAAGTTGAGAGAAAGTTTAATGAAATGGAGAAAAAAACAAAGGACTCAATGGAATCGATATTGTGCTGCAACTTTAAGAAAACTGTTGCCAAATTTAGAGGAATCTATGTGGAACACGGATGATCAAATACCAGATCACTTGCTCGAATTGCAACATATTTTGGCTTCACATAAAGTAAAGCATAAATTTGAATGTTTAGAAATATGCATCATTTGTTAAAATTTTAATTTGTCGTAATTGATTTTTTGCTAAGGTTTGCGGATTTCCCATAAACATGGCATTTACCGACATCGAAGCGGTAATAAAAGCCGTTAAAGCCACGGGAGTTCATTGCATTGAAGTTGAAGAAGTTGAATTTTCATTGGCTGTTTACATTCATCCATATCCAAACAATGTACTTTCCGTTTGGGTTTACGTCGCTTCATTAATAAAAAGACGATGAATTCAAAAAATTGTGCATGAAAATTTTTTTTTTTTTTTTTATAATTAAAAAATTTAAATGCTTAATTAAAACGTGATGTTTTTTTTAATTAAAAAAAAAAAAAAAAAAAAAAAAAAAAAAGAAATTCGCTTGATCGCGCCAGTTTTATCTTACTTAAAAAAAATAAAATTAGTTGAAACATTTCAAAAGTTGGCACTATGTAAACGACGCGCTTGCGCAGTTTTCATTTACTGTTACAAAGGTGATCGGTGAATGGCGTCGTGTAGAAATGTAAATTTGAATTTTTTATCCGATTTAATCCGAATTTTACTTATTTGAAATTTTATCAATTATGGGTAAATTATTAATTTTAATTATAATTTTTATATATTTATTTGAATTTTTAAAATTTTTTTCTCTCTTTATTTAAAAACGTTGATACCGAATTTAAATGAAATATTAACATGAGGCGTTATCTTTTTAAATTTAATTTTTACTACTAAATTCTGTTTTTTTCTCTTTTTTTTCTCTTTATTTTTTTAAATAAATAAAATATTTTCAAAATTTTAATAAGTTTTTAATCGTAGTTACGTAAATTTCACGGTTTTCAATATTTTACTTTCCGGCTACTTGAATAACGTTTATTGTAAATTTGCGTACTTATAATAAATATCTTTCTTGCTGTAAAAATTTAATTTATTTATACATTATTTGTTTTAGAATTATAACAAAAACTGATGTCGGTTAAAATGTATTCTACGACTTGAAGTGAAAAACCATGCATTTGTATAATTTAACACTTCAGAGGGCTACTGGAATTACTCATGCGGTGCATGGTAATTTCAGTGGCAGTAAGATGCAAGAAATTCTTGTATCTAGAGGAAAGTCTCTGGAGTTATTAAGACCAGATCCTAATACAGGCAAAGTACACACATTATTAACTGTAGAAATATTTGGTGTTATAAGAAGTTTAATGTCTTTTCGACTGACTGGTGGAACCAAAGATTATATTGTAGTCGGATCAGATTCTGGAAGAATTGTCATTTTAGAGTATATCCCAGCGAAGAATTTATTTGAGAAAGTTCATCAAGAAACTTTTGGGAAAAGTGGTTGTCGGAGAATTGTACCTGGTCAGTATTTAGCAATTGATCCAAAGGGAAGGGCTGTGATGGTTGGAGCGGTAGAAAAACAAAAATTAGTTTACATTTTAAATAGAGATGCTGAAGCCAGGTTAACAATTTCATCGCCGCTTGAAGCACACAAAAGCAACACACTAGTTTATCACATGGTTGGTGTCGATGTGGGTTTTGAAAATCCCATGTTTGCTTGTCTCGAAATAGATTATGAGGTATAAGTCATTATTACTGCTTTTTTTTTTTTCGCCTCATATTTTTATTTTATCATACTTTATATTTTCATTTTTTATTTTCATAGGAAGCTGATACAGATCCAACAGGGGAAGCGGCAAGTAAAACTCAACAAACTTTAACATTTTATGAACTTGACTTGGGTTTAAATCATGTAGTCAGGAAATATAGCGAACCTCTTGAAGAGCATGCTAATTTTCTCGTTTCCGTTCCCGGAGGAAATGATGGACCGAGTGGAGTTTTAATATGTTCAGAAAATTATTTAACTTACAAAAATTTGGGTGATCAGCATGACATAAGATGTCCTATTCCTAGACGACGGGTAAGCTTAAGCTTTTATTTCAAACAAATAGATTATTAAATTATTTTGAAAATAATTAGTATATCATGTTATTTAATTTTTTATTTTTCTTATTTTTAAGAACGATTTAGACGATCCAGAAAGGGGAATGATTTTTGTATGTTCAGCAACCCATAAAACAAAGTCTGTATTTTTTTTCCTCGCACAGACTGAGCAGGGTGATATATTCAAAATAACATTGGAAACAGATGAAGATATGGTAACGGAAATAAAATTAAAATATTTTGACACAGTACCTGTAGCAACTTCCATGTGTGTTATGAAAACCGGATTCTTGTTTGTAGCCTCAGAATTTGGAAATCAGTATGTAATGATCCATTATTTTTTTCCCTCGTAAATTTCTCAGTGATATTAATCGAAAGAAACTTTTTTTTTTTTTTTGCAGTTATTTGTATCAAATAGCTCATCTTGGTGATGATGATGACGAACCTGAATTCAGTTCTGCCATGCCTTTAGAAGAAGGTGATACCTTTTTCTTTGCGCCTAGAGCTTTAAGAAATTTAGTACAAGTAGATGAAATGGATTCATTGTCTCCCATAATGGCTTGCCAAGTAGCTGACTTGGGTAAGTAAGAATTGAAATTTTTTTTTTTTCTCTCTCTCTCTCTCTCGTTTACAATTATGAATAAACGTTTATAATTTTTTTTTTTTTTTTTTTTATGTTTATAGCTAATGAAGACACGCCTCAGCTGTACATGCTCTGCGGGAGGGGTCCAAGGTCAACATTAAGAGTTTTAAGGCACGGTTTAGAGGTGTCGGAAATGGCCGTATCAGAATTACCCGGTAATCCTAATGCAGTATGGACAGTAAAAAGGCGAGTGGAAGGTATGTGAACTTTTTTGACACGGTTTTAAATTTATTTTTGACAAATTTAATGAGTTTTTCTCTTTTTTTTTTTTTTTCTCTCATGTCCTCAATTCGATTTTTAATTTTTTAAAATTTTTTTTCTCTTTTTTTTTTTTATATATATATATATATAATAAAATAAAAAATGTAACCATCCCTCCCTCCCCTAATTAAAAATTGCACAATTTTCTAATACCATTCTGGTGAATGATACAAAATTCTATCAACACCAGATTGTTTTTATTTCAGGTTTCTTGTTAATCGATCCAGACTGATAAACCATGGGTAAGTATTGAAGAATGGAGACCAAGAATATTGCATAAGTCATCCAACTCCAAAAATCAAGTCTTGTTAATAATATAGTAAATAATAAATTATAAATTTTAATTGTTGGCAATCAGTCAGTCAATTTAACAACCTTTTTAAAATTAAATCGGCCACCATTAAACTTGATCACGTGTTAGGACTTGATTTAGTTATTATAAACTCATTGCCTACCCTATAATATAAAAATAGAGGGAAATTTTTTTTTATTGTAAAAAAAAAAAAAAAAAAAAAAAAAAATGAAAGAAATTTCAATAGGCTTTGTTTTGTAGTGTCTTTAGTTAATTTTTTTTTCAACAAGTATACATTTGCTCAATAGAGTTTTTTTTAATAGAAGAGTGGGGAAAAAGAAAAAAAAAATCAAGTTTCTATTTAAATAATTTTATATTAAATTTTAAATCCGTTTTATTTATTTTATAAAAAAAAAAAAAAAAAAATCCGATCTCATTGTGTCAAGCCGACTGTATTTTAAAAGAATAGTTTTTCATTTATATTTGCAGAAGAATATGATGCTTACATAATCGTATCTTTCGTGAATGCGACATTGGTGCTTTCCATCGGTGAAACCGTGGAGGAAGTAACGGATTCTGGATTTTTAGGAACCACTCCCACATTGTCTTGCTCCGCCCTCGGTGATGACGCTCTCGTACAAGTAAGTTAATTGTAAATTTAAATTTTGCACCGAAGGTATCTCCTGTAACTGTCCCACATACAGATACAGTTCGTTTTAGTGGTGCTACACAAAAGGATGCTAAGCGAATGACGTCGTAGAAAGGCCATATTCTCTCGTCTTTCTCTCATTTGCTTCGAACATTACCATGTGGGGGGGGGGAGGGGAGAGTTTTTTTTTTTTTTTTCCTATTCATATTGATTTATTTTTTAATTGAAATAATTATTGATTCCGTGTTTAAAGGTGTATCCCGATGGAATTCGACATATTCGTGCGGATAAAAGAGTCAACGAGTGGAAAGCTCCGGGGAAAAAAACTATTATGAAATGCGCAGTTAATCAGCGTCAGGTTGTCATCGCTTTAACAGCTGGAGAATTGGTTTATTTCGAAATGGATCCAGTAAGTTTTGATAGTTAAGGCTAAAAATGATCGAGTCGAAATTTGAAGAAATTTCGCGCAACCCTCGAGTTTAAACTTTTTCCCTTGTTTTATACTCAGATTGTTTGTGCGTATATTAAATACAAGCTGCGTCTCACCTTTTGCCGGTTTGAACTCTATTCTGGCAAATGTGAGAAAAGAAGCAGCACAAAAAGTATAATATTAAAGATAAAAAAAATTGTTTTCTTTAAATTTTTTTTTTTTTTTTTTTTTTTTTATAGACTGGTCAATTGAATGAATACACGGAAAGGAAAGCAATGCCTTCGGACGTATCATGCATGGCTCTGGGAAATGTGGTACCCGGAGAACTTCGATCCAGGTTTCTTGCAGTCGGTTTGGCTGACAACACCGTACGAATAATTTCTTTGGATCCGTCGGTAGGTTAAAAATTTTATATTTAGAAGCATCATGAATGGCGTTCGTTTTATGTGATATGATGTTACATTTATCCTAATCCGTGTTTCAGCTGAAAATCTTTGATAACATTATTTGGATACTGATTTTTAAATAAGATGCTATTTTGTTAATAACCAATTTTTTTTTTTTTTTTTTTTGTTTTTAATTAAATTTTTTTCTGTTGTTGTTGTTGGCAGGACTGTCTTTCGCCTTTAAGTATGCAAGCTTTGCCGGCGGCAGCTGAATCGTTATGTATTGTCGAAATGGGTGCCGCTGATAAGAAACCAGACAGCGAAGAAAGTACCGTCACACAATCGAATCTTTACTTAAACGTCGGATTGCAAAATGGTGTCTTGTTACGAACGGTTTTGGATCCTGTCACCGGTGATTTAGCCGATACTCGTACGCGATATTTGGGTTCAAGACCGGTTAAACTTTTTAGAATAAAAATGCAAGGAAGCGAAGCGGTATGTCTTTGATTTCATTTTGAGCATAAAAAAATTGTTCCCGTTGCCTTATAATTGAAATTTTTTTTTTTTTTTTTTTTTTTTTGCATTTTAAAGGTGTTGGCCATGTCCAGCCGATCGTGGCTCAGTTATTATTATCAAAATCGTTTTCATTTGACTCCCTTGTCTTATGAGTCGTTGGAGTACGCTTCTGGTTTTTCCTCGGAACAATGTCCGGAAGGTATCGTCGCCATATCTACAAACACTCTTCGTATTTTAGCTTTGGAAAAATTAGGAGCCGTTTTTAATCAAATTTCGTTTCCTCTCGAGTACACGCCTAGGAAATTTGTCGTTCATCCGGAAACTGGTAAAATGATTTTGCTCGAAACCGAACACAATGCGTACACGGAAGAGACGAAAAAACAAAGAAGGGTTCAAATGGCAGAAGTAAGTTTATGATGGTTTTTTAATACATTATTTAAAAGAAAATAAATTTTTCTATTGCCACGATGATGAATTAAAGACAAGACTAGAGTTTCCGAAAAAAAAAACATGTAGATAAATTTTTACTGATGGCTCAATGAAAAAAAAAGAAAATTTTTAAATGTAACTTATGCAAATTAAAATAACTTAAACTAATAACACCTTTTAAGGAAATGCAAGAAGCTGCCGGAGATGAAGAACAAGAATTGGCAAAAGAAATGGCGGAAGCTTTTCTAAGCGAAGATCTTCCAGAATCAATATTTGGAGCTCCAAAAGCTGGATCTGGCATGTGGGCCTCGATAATAAGAATCATCGATCCGGTTGAGGGACGAACGGATAAAATTGTTCGACTCGAACAAAACGAAGCGGCTCTAAGGTAATAAAAAAAAAAAAAAAAAAAAAAATTTGAAATGCTTAAATTAAGTATATTTATTAATTTCCTTAATATATATATATATAATGATGATTTTCACACGTACGAATCACGATGATTAAATCCTGCAGTGCTGAATATTTTGCGACAATTTTTTTTTTTATAAATTTTTTGCTATTTTTATATTATCATTAATATTTTTAATTTTTGATTCCAGTATCGCTTTGGTGAAATTTAACAATCATCCAGAGTCACTTTTCTTAGTCGTGGGAGTAGTAAAAGAATATCAACTTTCTCCTAGGCAAGTCAGTTTCGGATACCTCTACACGTTCAGGTAAATTATTTACACCTGAGTCAGATGAAGGTTTTTGATATTAAAAAATTTATTACATGATGATTCATTAAGCACATGTTAGACTTATGATACATAATGATAGGAACTTTTCAAAACTGATTCTCTATGCTGTAAAGCAGTTAAGAAATAACGAAAATGTTTTTTAATCGTTGACTAATTCTTACTCTCCCCCTCCTCCTCCTCCTCTCTGATTTTATTTTCAGGATTAACGAAGACGTGACGGATTTGGAACTCGTACACAAGACGACGGTCGATGAAGCACCCGCTGCAGTTTGTCCGTATCATGGCCGTCTACTCGTCGGAGTCGGCCGAATGTTGCGATTGTACGATCTCGGAAAGAAAAAGCTTCTTCGAAAGTGCGAAAATAAGGTACGGACATAAATTTCTTTCTGTTGTTTTTTTGTCGTTTTTGAATTTATTGAAATGTTTTGCAAAATGTATTTCCAGTACATTCCAAATCAAATTGTCAGCATTTGCGCGACCGGTCAAAGGGTTTTTGTGAGCGACGTACAAGAAAGCGTTTACATGGTCAGGTACAAAAGACAAGAAAATCAATTGATTATATTCGCGGATGACACTCATCCTAGATGGATAACTTGCACGACTATTTTGGATTACGACACCGTTGCCACGGCTGATAAGTTTGGAAACATTGCAATCGTAAGTTTAATTGGGGATTTTAATTACTCTATGGAAATTTTTATAACAGGCGATTGAATTTTAATTGTCGTTTTTACTTTCAGATAAGACTTTCGTCCATCATAACCGACGACGTTGACGAAGACCCAACGGGTAACAAAGCTCTGTGGGACCGAGGACTTTTGAATGGGGCATCGCAAAAAGCCGACGTGCTCGCCAATTTTCACGTCGGCGAAACTTGCATGTCCCTGCAGAAAGCGACGCTCATACCTGGAGGATCGGAATCCCTCGTGTACACGTCACTCTCCGGAACGGTCGGAGTTTTGGTACCGTTCACGTCTCGCGAAGACCACGATTTTTTCCAGCATTTGGAAATGCACATGAGAAGCGAACACCCACCACTGTGCGGAAGAGATCATTTGTCTTTTAGATCGTATTATTACCCCGTAAAGGTAACTCATTTCAATCTTGTAAATTATTAAGGATAAGAAAAAAAGAAACAAAGTCTGTTTAAACTCCTTTTTATTTTTGCAGAACGTCATAGACGGGGATTTGTGTGAACAGTACAATTCGATTGAACCCGCCAAACAGAAGAGCATCGCCGAAGATTTGGATCGGAACCCGTCGGACGTGTCGAAAAAACTGGAAGACATTCGAACGCGCTACGCATTTTAAGGAGGAATTCACATACGAACGGATTCAGGTACGACACCGCACTCGTCACATCAACGCAGAAGTCACCCACTTCCACCGGTACACGTCACGGGCTAAATGAATGATGACCTACTTAATGGAAGACATTTGAAACCTGAGAATGTGAGGATGAAATGAAACTGGAGGACTGATTTTAGCCCGTGAAGACATCCACAAGCGGATCCCTTACGGGTCCGACGTCGATTCCCGTTAGTTTCCTCATGGCTCCTTTCATTCCGCTCACCCAAGTACCTAGAAGTAGAGAGTTCACCTGTAGGCCCCTAATGTACTTGTCCTATCCCACGCCGCGTGCGAGTGTAGTAGGGAGGGAGGGGGAGAGTCGTCGCTTACTGTGCCTGGTGATCTTTTGTATTTCCCCGTTGAGCCTCTTCTGTTCGGCCGCCGCCATCTTGATGTCTCCCTCTTGATAGTACCTTGAACAAACGTTGAGTCGGTCAGTTTATTTTCCCCTTTTCTTTTTCTTTTAATTTCGGGGGTTGTACGATTTTACCTTAAGATTTTATTATTGAGTTCCGGAAACATGTTGAGAGTCGTTCCAATGGCCGAATCGATGCCTTGCAAAAAAGCTGGTAGCAAAAGTGAATCGCATCCCAAAAACACAAGTCCTCGATCTCCTTCGGCATTTGTCGTGCAGGCCGCGTTCGCCTTTACCAAGTCGTTGTCGGTAAACTTGATTCCAACCAAAGTGGGAACTTCTCGTCTCCTCTTCATCAGCTCCACGACGTCAACTAAAACGAAAAAAAAATAAATTAAATTTCAGGTTTCGAATCATTCAGTGCAACAAGTCTACGCTCCTGCTGCTGCTGTCGAGCACACGTCAAAAGAGAAAAGATAAACGAACAATTTTCATCAATTCAAAGTCGTGGATGAATGTTAGTGCACGTGTGTCATGAATTTAATATTTTTTTTTTTTTTTTCTCTTTTATGTAATGATGATGATGATGATGATGTAAATGATTTTTTGTCAGAAATAATTATTATTATTAATTACATTTAAAAAAATGTTTTTTTTCTCTATCTCCTATTCTAAATTTTGTTCCTATCTCCTCTCTCATGAAATTGTGTCGACAGCAAAAAGAAAGAAGGAAAAAAAGAAGAAGAAAAACTTACCGTCAATTCCTGTGAAACCGGGTATGTGATAGTAGAGCAAAGGAGTCGATGGTGCCGATGCCGAAACTATTTTCAAATAATGTATGAGATCGTTGACGGTTTTCGGTCTGAAGAAAAGATCAGGCAAACATAAAATGGCATCGACGTTTTTATCTTGAGCGTGTTTGGCTAACATTTTGACATCTTTCATATTCGTACCTCCTATTTGAACCATGAGGGTTGTACTGTATCGACCGCAAGCTTTGATCCAACAATTTAAAACTTGAATTCTTTCATCCGTCGTCATCGATACTCCTTCTCCTGTCGTTCCGTTAACTGTAAAATCGACATACAAACACGTGTATTAGTAAAGAATACATAAAAGAATCGTTTAAATTTAAAAAAAAAAAAAAATTTTCAAATTTTTATAATTAAATTTACCTAAAATTCCTTTTATTCCATTCGAGTGCAAATATTCGGCATACTTTGGTATGATGTCGAGTTTTAAATTCCTAATGAAAAGAAAAAAAAAAAAAAAAATTTTTTTTTTTTAAATTCAAATAAAATATGACGATAATATTTGTTATAAAATGAAAAAATAATTTTTCTTTTTGATAACCTTTGACCCCCTGTTGAAAACTAAACAAGTTCTCTCACGAGGAAGACATAAGGTTTCTTATCACTTATTATTGTTTATTAAAAAAAAAAACATACCTGTTATCGTCAAAGGGTGTGAAAACAGGTGCCATAAATCCACGAAATTTAAATTCCATTATTATTATTATTATTATTTCAATAAAATTCTTGACCTTGAAGATTTAATAGATGAAAAATTAATCCGGATTGATTGGAAGACTAAACTAAAAAGAAACAAAAAAAAAAAAAAAAAAATTATCACATATTACTAAATACACTTTATTCAATTATAAATTTACAAAAAAAAATTTTTTTTTTATTTTTCTTTATTTTAATTTTTTTAATCTTTAATTTTTAAACTACGATTTATTTCTATATATATATATTTCGAAAATTAAATTCGATTCTTAAAATAAAATAATAAATAAAAAGTAATAATTCATTAATTATAAATAAAATAAAATAAAATAAAATAAATAAAAACTCACGAGTGATTCACATGTTACTCCTAACGCCTCACATTTGAAACTGAGGAAAAAATGTCGTTCGTCGCGTCGTGACGTCATAGAAATCGTTGCAGTGTGACCAACTCATTTTTCCTCCACGTTGTTTTTAATAAACAAATAGTCACGTGATTGTTTGTTTTTATTTTACTCTATGGTAAATCTCTCTCATGAAGTTTTCATTATATTTATTTATATATATATTTAACGGTCACATTGGTGAATTGAATTTCTTTTTTTTTAAATATTAATTCGTTTGATTAATTAATTAATTAATTAATTAATTTAATTAAAAGAAAGGAAAAGATAATTAATAAAGGAATATGTGGAAATAAAATAAACAAATTTTTATCATAATATAACAAGAATTTTCTGTATTAAACAAACTTTTTTTTTTTTTTTTTTTTTAGCCAAAAAAAAAAAATGAGAGAAAAAAAAATTTCGTCTATAATTTAACCGTATTTTCATCAAATATAATTTAAGTTTATTATTATTATTATTATTATCATTATTAATTATTATTATTACACTATTCACATTTTTCATTAATAATTTATTTATTTACTTAATTTTTTTTTTTTTTTAAATAATATTAAAATTATTATTATTATTATTATTCATTCATCATCATTACACGTAATTAACTGCATCACCAATCATTATTATATATTAACCCTTACCCTCCCCCTATCCCACCAACCCCCCCCAACCCTTCGTGTTTTTTACACGATGTATAAAAAAAGAAAAATAATTTTAAATAACGTGGCATTAAATAATTTGTTAAAGTAGAGACGATTTTCTTGACGCCACGTTTCGAACAAACGAGAAAAAAAAAAAAAAAAAAATTAAATTTATTTAAATGACGGTTTGCCAAAAAACATAAAAAAAAAAAAATAGTAATAATAATAATAACGATAATGATAATAATAATAATAATAATTTATATCGAGGAATGTTTTTTTTTAAAATTGTTTTCTTCACTCTTTTGCCATTTTATATACAACTAAATAATAATAATAATAATCGTAACAATTTATTATTATTATTATTACGACATGTACCTGTTTGTTGATTTTATTTTTCTAATTAATAATAATGATAATAATTTTTTATTTAAATTTTTAAAAAAAATTTTGTAAATTATTTCGCTTGTACTCGGGCACATACAAAATTGTTGCAGCATTAATGTTTGTTTGTTTGTTTATTTTTTTTTCTAGTGCCATTAATTAATAATTATCATTATTATTATCATTATTATTTTATTACGTAATTAACAAATAATTTAGAGAGCGAATTTTTTTTTAAACATGGCACGCAAATTTACCAAAAAAAAAAGAAAAATTAATTTTAATTAAATAAAATTGGCAAAATAAGAAAAAGAAATGGCAAAAGAGCAGAAGATAAATAATTTAATAATGATCGTAATAATGATGATGATTATAATAATAATAATAAATTTTTCTTTTCCCCTTTCCAACCGAATCATACGAGTCTCACCCACGGAAGGGGGAGGGGCGAGAAGGGGGAAAGGGGGGAACAAAAAAAATTTATTTATATATACACACAATCATTATTATTATTACTATTTCATTCAATCATTCATTCATTCATTCGTTCGTATAATTAATCTAAAACGCCTTTTAATCGAGATTTTTTTTTTTGTTAAATTTTTGGTGCAAAGCTTTTATTTAAACTCTCATTAGAAAAAAAAAAAAAAAAAAAAATTTCTCTATAATTAATTTAATTAATTTAATTTAATTTAATTTAACTATTTAAATTATTATTATTATCATCATCATCATCGTCGTTTACTTATTTTTAATGTAACATTATACATTTAAACTAATTAACAAATATTATTTTATAATAATAATAATAATAAGAAATAAATTAAACATATATATAACATTTACAATTTTTTTTTATCAACTACTACTACTACTACTACCACGTATCGTTTATCATCATCATCGCCGCCGCCATCTTTGTTTTTAATTTTTTTTATTAATATGATGATGATAATATAAACGATAAAAAAAATATATTTACATAATTTATTTATTAATCAATCGGATTCGATTTAGAAACGAAATGAAAAACGTTTAACGGTTTTCTCTCTCTTTCTCTCTCACTCTCACTCTCACCCACTCACTCTCTCTCTCTCTCACACACACACACCCTCTTTCATTCGATTGTTTTGGTTTTCGTACTATCCGGAATACAGACAATCAATCAACCAAACACACACACACACGCAGACCGTGACGTCATTCATTTGTTTTGAGCCTGAATGAAATATCAAACAGGCACGAATTTGTTAAACAAAAAAGGGGAGGAAAAAGGGGGGAAGGGGGGAAGAGGAGAAAGAAACCATTCGTTTGTTTGTTTGTTTTTGCATCGAAACCCAATCACGATTTCCACGCACGCACTCACGCACTCACGATGGGAAATCGGTGATGGTGGTGGTGGTGGCGACGGCGATGGCGGTGCAAGTAGTAGTAATAATAATAATGATGATGATAGAATTTATCTAATAAAAGCAAGCAGACGTCATTTTATGTAATAACAACAAAGCAAAAACAAATTATACAAACATATTTATACAATTAACATTATGTATATATATAATTACACGCATACACGCACACACGCACTCACGCACGTCGGTCGCTCGTTTTTTTTTTTTTTTTACTTTCCCCTTTCTTCTCATACGGGGGGGGAATGATAATGATTATTAATAATAATAATAAATTTTGGTCGTTAAAAAAATAAGTACTTTTCAAAATCATTATTACACTACACACACATAAAAAATAAATAAATAAATCGTTTCGTAATCATAACAAATAATTAATTAATTCATAATAATAATAATAATAATAATAATAATAATAATAATAATAATAATAAAATACATAAACGCAAAATACATAAACGAAACATAATCAAGTTTTTTTTTAATAAATTAATGCGTCCACTTTTTTAAAAAAAAAGAACGGCCGTGTGCACATACAAAAAATAATAATAATGATAATGATAATGATAATGATAACAACAACAATAACAACAATAACATGATAAACGAAAAAAATCAAAACACACAAAACACAACTAAAGAGTGGTGGTGGTGGTGGTGAAGGAAGAGGAGGGGGAGGAGCAGGAGGAGAGAAACGTACATACAAACATACATACATAGATACATACATACATACATAAATATTTATATATATATAAATTAATTTATCTAAATGCAAAATTACAATTATTTAAAAAAAAAATAACGTCTGCTGCTTGAGAGTTAGGGATAGGGGAATGGGAGAGAATTAAGGGAGAGGGAAGTAGGGAGGAGAGGAGAGGGGAAAAAACAAAACGCGCGCGTTTATTCATATAATTGCCTAAGTGTGTATTCATATATATATATATTAATACACTTGAGAATTAATCGGCCGAGTTGATTTTTTTTTTTTCCCGTTTTTTCCCACCTTCCTTTTCGTACGAAATTTTTAATATTCTTCGGGAAGAAAGTGGGAAAGTGTAGGGAGAGATAAAGAGAGAACTCAAAAAAAAAAAAAAAAAATCAAATCGGCCAGAAAAATTCCCCGGGAAAAAAAAAGAAGAAAATCCGACGCGCGCGTCGTTCGTCGTCGTTTAATTAATTAACAACCCCGCGTGTTTACACATGGAGAGCAACCGGTACACATTTTTTTTTAAATTTACACACGCAAGCACACGCACACCCACACGTATATATTAAATAAATAATAATAATAATAATTACATTGTACTAAAAAAGAAAAAAATTAATAATAATGATAATAAAAATTGATAACGCCTAATAACTTTTTTCTGTTATGTCCTGCACTCTCCGACTCTGATCGGATTTTTGTCACAGCCGTAAGTGTGAACTCTCATTTCTTCAATGGCTTTGCACCATTCCAACGCGTATCCCTCGGGATCTTCCAAGTAATACGTTCGCGTCGGAGTGTGAACGAAAAATATCTTAAAGTTTTTAGGTTCGACTCTCAATTCCGGACTCCAGGGTATTTCTCCTTTGAGAACCATGCTCACGGGATCCGCGTAGTACAGGTGAGGACCCAAAGTGAGCATGAGCATTCGTCGACGAGCGAACAAACCCTTTCTCTTGTCTACCAAACCTTGTTTGAGTATGAGGTTACCGTCGCACAGTGAATGCCACCTTTCCGACGTGACTTTTTGCTCTGCCAGTCTTGATTTGATTTCTTCCGGTGTTAAATGTTCGAGACCTAGACCGGATTTTTTCCTAGCTTTTTCCACCGGTGGTTCCGGGGATGATGTTTTCGGCGGTGACGTGCCTTGAAGATCCAATCCTAACAGTCTCGTTATTTGACGATCGTCCAATCCGGGCTCGAAATGGTCAGGTACCTAAAATAATAATAATAATAATAATAATAACGATTTACTATTATAAAATTCATCTCATCCCGTTTGTCGTTTGCCTTCGGTTCGACGTGACCCAAGCCAACAACAAAAAACAAACAAACAAACAAAAAAGACATTTCATAACTCATGCGGGACATTTGTTATCATCAATGAAAACACGAATAATGCGATAAATTTTTTTTATAAAAACCATCGTCCATCCATCGCCGTTATTTATATGATGGCGGTGGCGGCGGTGGTTTTATTGGGTCAATATCGGGGTTCTCTATGCGGTCAATAATAATAATAATAATAATAATAATAACTCAAACAATTAGCAGCACGCACGCACCACTTTATCGTATAAATAATAAATTTTTTTTTTTAAAAATGATTTACGACATCACAATCGGAACGTCACAAAAAAAAATAAACCATAATCATTATTATCAATCGTCATACTCACTCTATATTGACTACGTAATTCTCCGTGGTCAGACGTTCCAGGAAGATAAGGATAGATTTGCGGAGGAGTCTGACAGTATAAACTCTCGAATTCCATTCCGTTAAAAAACTGATGAGATCTTATTGATGAATACGTGTCGCCATCGTGAGCTCCGAGTCTTTTCGACGGATCCACGACCAACAATTTTTGTACCAAGTCTTTCGCGCACGGACAAAAACCGTCTGGAAATTCGTAGTTGAGATTTTTAATTTTTTTAAATATTAAATATTCACTATTCGAGCGAAAGGGGGGCAAACCCGCGATCATTTGATATATAATGGCTCCGAAAGCCCACAAATCCGAACTCCGCGAACACTCGGAACTGTCCGTCAATAGTTCTGGAGATATGTAATGAGCGGTACCCACGAAACTGTTTCGCCTTTGCTTCGTCGGCGAATCCTCGTCCGAACTTTCTTCTTTCTTAAGTATTTTAGCAGATCCGAAATCCGTGATTTGTATGTGCATTTTATCGTCCAACAATATGTTTTCAGGTTTCAAATCCCGGTGTATTATTCCCAAACTGTGCATGTGTTCGAGAGCGTGAAGGATTTCGGCCGCGTAAAATTTCGTGCAGGGTATGTCGAAGCTACCGACTTTGTTTATGTGTGAAAACAATTCACCGTTTTTCGCGTACGACAACACAAAGTACAGTCTTGATTTGTCTTGGAACGTGCAATACAATCGCACGAAAAATGGAGCCGTTTTCCTCGATTTAGAACTCAACAATGATAGGATTTCCTTTTCCCTTTTCGTGTGTTCGACTTTTTTCTCTCTGATTATGTGACTTTTACCGCAGACTTTAACTGAACAACAGAAAAAACAAGGTAAGTTTAAACAGACAGACAAACAGAGAAAATCATCATCATCGATCATTAATAAACACAGACTTACTTGCACACATCATGTTCGTGTGAATATCTTTGGCGAGATAAACCGTCGAAAAGCTACCCTCTCCTATGGCTTTTCCGAATATGTAGTCGTTCGGATCGCGCTTTTCGACGACGTTTTCCTTTGGTTTGCTACCTTCTTCGCTCGACGTCGACAATCGACTCGCGACGGACAAACTGTCGATGCAGTTTCCGCCGTTTCCGCCACCATTCATTTGCTTGTGAACGCAATTTTGAACAACGGATTCGTTTTTTTCCGTAGAGTAAACGGGAGTTTGTCCGTTTGTGAAATTGCTGTTGTTGTTGTTGTTATTATTATTATTATTATTTTGAGCCGTCCTGTGTTTGACGGCCGGCGGTTGTTGCGTAAGCGGTGCCGGCGGTGTTAAAACCGCGGCCGGACTTATTATGGAAGCCACGGTGGAATCTGGGAGAGACAAATTCTTTTCAGAAACAGTCACAGAGTTTACCGCCCTCTAAAAACAAAAACAAAACATTAATTTATTATTATTATTATTATTAATAAAACGGCAACAAATTTTTAAAAAAAAATTCGGTTATTTTCTTTCTCTCTCTCTCTCTTTTTCTCCGACATTTATTAAATATTCAACAGTAAATTTTTTTATTAACTAATTTAAATTGATAATTATTTCGTTATTAAAAAAATTTTTTATAAATCGTCAAATTAAGGAAAATTCATTTTATTTTCAAATACACGCACACGCACACACGCACAAAAAACGCATTCGAAACGGACATTATGTAAGAAAAAAAAAAATTTTCTTATGATCGCCGCGCGCCATGTTTTTCTTTTTTTTTAAATTTTTTTTTTTTTTTTTTTTCAACGTTTTCTTATTGTCATCGTTTTTTTTCTTCAATCAGAACAATTCCTTTTCTCTTCTTTCTCTCATACGAAAACCTTTTAAAAAAAAAAAAGGAAAAGGAAAAGGAAAAAGAAAAAGGAAATAAAAATTTCCGAGTGCGTGAATTCGCGAGTAAATGAGTATACGCAACAACATTCAATAAGTAATTACCATGGCGCCGAGAAAAAAAAAAAAAAATTAATAATAGTAACAACAACGCTTAAACAACCGTTTGCACGTAACGCTACAAAGTTTAAAACTAACCAACAAACAAACACAGGAGAGTGAAACAAAAAAAAAAAAAAAAAAAAAAAATTCACATTCGAATTCTACTCGAATTATCAATAACACGTAATATATATACACACACACACAACATTTGAAGGTTGCGCGAATGCAATTCAACGTAACACTTTTTTTTTTCTCTCTCTCTCTCTCTTTTTCTTTTCTTTCGTTTTTCCCCCTCCCTGCCCCCCACTTTGTCTTCCTTTTCCCCATTATTCCCGTCGTTTTACCGCCGTCCGCCGCAACCGTCGTCACCGCAGACTTTTCACTCCTCCCTTATCCCACGATTCGAATCCTTATAATTCCCTCCTCCTCCCCCCATTCCTCTTATCACGACGGGGGGGAGCCATAGTATTTGCAACGAATTATCGATCGATCGATCAATCGATACATCGAATCGAACAAAGACAACGAAAAAAAAAAGTGGAAAAGCTTTCAACGTTCGCATTTTACTCTCGTTTTCATCATCGTCTTTCCCCCCACCACTTCCTCCTCCCAATTCTCTTTATCGCCCCTCCCCCTCCCTCGTCGGATACGACGACGATTTTATTTTTATTATTGAACGCACACACACACACATTTTTACAGGAACACGCGAAAAAAAAAAAACAAAAAAAATTTTTTTTCTTCATATTTTTCTTTCGTTTCTCTCTCTCTCTCTTTATTTATTTATTTATTCCCAAGTTTAATTAAGATTATATCAAGGACGTTTCTAGAAAAAAAAAAATATATCGGCACGTGGAAAATATTGCATTTTTATTTCGTTTTGTCACGGTCGTTGAAAACTAAAAAAAAAAAAAAAAAAAAAAAAAAAACAACTAAAAACAACTAAATAATCGAAAAAACTTTTCCGGGGGAAAACTTTACCGATTAACGCGACACACCTCACTACTCCTCCCCCAAACTCGCGTTTTTCCGCGTTTAATCACACCTCACTCCCACCTACCACATCTACCTACCTATTTAATGACAAAATGATAACGTAAGAACAATCACTAATAAAATAATAATAATTATTATTATTATGTATATTATTTTCACTACTAAAAAAATAAAACAGACGAAGACGACGACGATCGACGCCACACTAGCAGAAGAAAAAGAAAAAAAAAAAATTTATTTATTTTCTTGTCTCGTTTCCAATAAAAATTTTCTTTCTCTCTCTCTCTTTCTCACATATTTTCGTATTCAAACGTTTTTACGTGGAAAATTTAAAAAAAAAAAAAAAAACTAGTATCGGTGTTTGTTGCAAAGCATCTGTCACGAATGGCAAGAGTGATAACAAAGTACGAAGGTCAGTTACATTATTACGTTATTAAAACCATTCAAAGAATTTTTATCTTGAGATTTATCGATTTGCTGTCGCAAAGAGAGAGAGAGAGAGAAAGAAAATTACTTGGCGGGGGGAAAAACGCTACGAAATAAAAAAAAAAACCGTTTTACGACGACGACAAAAACAAAAACATTCCGAAAAACAAAAATTACATTAATAATAATTAATTAATTTTTTTTTCTTTACGTCATCAAATTATTATTATTATTATAAATGCCGATTGCCAAATGGCTACTACACGACGACGATGACGACGACGATAAACTCGACATTGTTTTCGCCATCGGCCTCGTCCTCGTCGTCACCGTCACCGTCACCGTCACAATCGCCGCCATCATCATCATCATCATCATCATCATCGTAGTTATTACAAGGAGAGTAAAAATCATAAAAACAAACGATACGTTGCCTTAAACCTAAAGCAATTAAATAAAACCACGTGACGTAAAAATCGGTTGTTTGCAAACGACGAACTCAATTCTTCCAATTGATGAGATATCGAGGGGAACATAGGGGGAGGGGGAGAAGGTGGGAGAGTAAGAGAAAGAGAGAGAGAAAAAGGAAAAACTTGAAATTCTTTTTAAAAAAAAAACCGGAAATACTTTTCGTAAGATAAACGTTTCGTATGTTAGAGAGAGAAAAATGGCGACATATCTTTATTCCTCTCGGTTGTTTTGATCTGTGTATGTGTTTGTGTGTGTTTGCGTGATTTGGTTTCCATAGAATTTACAGCTGACTCGCCATTTTATTTGTCACACAAAACAACGCACCTGCTGACTGACTGACTCTCTCTCATGTTTTTTTTTTTTTTTTTTTTTTTTTTTTTAAATTTGCTTCGGGGATTGAGGCACGTGTCCGACTCTTACTGACGACTTTCTTTATCCACGACCCCCCTTCCACCCCCACTCCCCACCTCCCCATCCGTGTCAAACCCTTGACTCAAGTTTCATCCGTTCGACTTTCTTTTCCTCCTTCCTTATCAAATACATGTGACGAAAAATAACAACAATAATAATAAAACCTCTCTGATTTCTATTTCCTCTCTCTCTCTCTCTCTCTCTCTCCTTCTCTCTTTCTAATCTCCAGCCAGAGAGTGAGAGAGAGAGAGAGAGATGAAAGATTTTACGACGATTCATTCATTCATTCATTCATTCATTCGTTCAATGATTATTGTTAACTATTGTATACGGGAAAACGAAATTAAATTCGTAACAAAAAAAAAAAAAAAAAAAAAATGTAGCAAATGTGACTGCGACGGTGACGATGACGACGACGGTGATGATAATGATAATAATAATAATAATAATAATACTATTTTTAAAAATTTTCATAGATATATAACCGTTTGAATCGCTCCAATTCCTAACAAAACAATGATGAACTCTACCCATAATACAACATATGCCCTACATTTAAAAACCCAATTATTAACATTTATAAGGTGTTAACTCAACCGATAGAGTGAATCTTCCACGGATAACTAACGGCATTTACAAACAACAACAACAAAACAAACGCAAAACAATTGTGTTTGTTTGTTTTTTTGTTTGTTCACTTTTACACACAAGGAAAAGCAGCACATAAAAAAAAAAAAACAAAACACATTCGTTAAACACTAACAACAACGACAAAAATGGCGCAATAAATTTTTATTTTCCCATATAGTAAACCACAACCGACAGCACCACCACCACCACAACTCACACAATTTTCCGGGAAAAAAAAAAATCAATTTAAGTAAAACAACAGAAATGCATTATAACTTGATACTCCTCCTACTCCTACTCCTCCTCCTCCTCCTCCGCAAAAAAAAATCTCTTGGTAAATGCCACGTTCGACGAACGAACGAACGAACGTACGTAAGTACATACGTACTTAAAAAAAAAAAAAAAAAAACATTTCGTGGAAGTTTGTGTTAACGTCAAAGGGCGGGAAATTTATTTCAAAAAATTTACAATAGATGTCACTAGTGTAAACATTTTCAATTCAAATCGACTCATTCTCTCCCTCTCTCTCTCTCGCGCGAGTATCTATCTATAGGATTATAATCCAAACGAACGATATTATTATTATTTTTCTCTTTTAAAACATAAGATAATAAGAAAAACGTATTGAATTAATTATTTAAACTTCACCTTGATGTAAATAATAATAATAATAATAATAATAATATTTAAAGAAAAAACAAAAAACTTATTTAATTCAATTAAAATTCATAGATTCCGTTGTACGAATTACGTAGACGCAATTGAAAAGAAAAACAAAACAAACAAAAACACTTTTTTTTTCTTCTTCTTCTTCTTCTTCTACTTTAAAATAAATTGCTTAACTCGTAAAAAAAATTGTTACATATACGCATTACGGAAAGAAGGAACAAACGAACAAACAAACAAACAAACTCCAAGTCAAATTAAAAAACAAAAATCATCAACGGTTGAGCATTTAAGCGTTAGTGAAGTCTAATCGCATATTTTAAGGCGTTTTTCTCTCTCTCTCTCTTTACCCACTTAAAATTCTTTACAACGCATTCCAATTATGTCTCTCATCTAAACATTCTCAAAGAATGGTACGTAAAAAGAAAGAAAGGAAAAAAACAAATACCACAGAAAAAGTCGTCATTAATAATAATAATAATAATAATAATAATAATAATAAAACAGGTTCATTTCCCAAAAGATGAAGGGAGGAAGAAGGAAAAAAGAAAAGCTTTGAAAAAAAAAAACAACACAAACCTTTATCTTGAAGAAAAAATCCCAAATTCTAGGTCGATGAGCTGTGATTTTACTTTTCGAACCCATCACACATAGGACGAGTTCCTAATAATAATGATAATAATAATAATGATAAATTTTTTTTAAATATAAATAAAGCTGGGAACGATTGATTTTTAAAATGCGATGATGATAGTACACTAACTAAAATCTCTTTTTAGTTTACTTCTTTTATATTACCAACAACACGACTGATTAATTTCCATTTAAATAATGGTAAAATATTTAAAAAAAAATAATAAAAAATAAAAAAAAATTCACAAATTTCCACCATGTTTACATTTTTTCCCCGTTTTCCTTTCGTTTTATACACGTTCACTCACATCAATACGTAGTATTATTCACTCTATTTTCCTTCCTTCCTTCCTTCTCACACACTTTTATGTTTTATTATTAAATCCTTAATAAAAATTATTATTATTATTATTATAACGTATTATTTCCACGTGAAACTTTTTATTATTTCATTTGACAATTTGTTTAAATACTAATAATAATAAAATTCAATTCAATCAATCACTCGCGATTAACCGTTTATTATTAATCAAAATTTTTATTATTATTATTATAAACGAGCGTAGTAATAATAATAATGATTCGAACGAAAAATATTTAATATAAAAATTGAAGAAAACACACAAAAATTAAAATTAAAAAAATTAAAATGAAAAAAAAAAAAAAAAAAACAAAAATTTGACCTTCCGAACTTCGTAAGAACCAGCCAAGAACTGAACTCGATTTAAAATGAACTAACGGACTCCGAATACTAGAGCGTAATGAGAATTCGTTTTCTCTCTCTCTCTCTCTTTCCCCTTCCATGCATTTCCTACGATTTCCGATAAGCTAAACATGAGTTTAACAAGGGGAACAGATGGTAAAACTTTTAGCTAAATATAAACAAGCGAGAAACGAAAAATTTATCGATACGAAAGACGTGGTAACGTCATTTGTTAAACATGTGCTCTCGCCGTAATTTTACGATTACGTACATTTGGGAGGGAAAAAAAGAAACGCTTCGTAATGAACGTAAAAAAAAAAAAAAAAAAGAGAGAGAGAGAAAAAATAATAATAATGTGACTCTTATTGTTAGCTTACGAGTATGCATTTATTTCATTTACGCGCGCGCGCGCGCGCGCACTCTACGGATCGAAATTAGAATCAACGATGTATGGGCGAGTATATGTATTACGTCATTAGGTTTTTCGGTGCGTAGGTATTTTGTTTGTTTTGTTTTTTTTTTTTTTTAAAGTGGTTATTATTATCATCATCATCATCATCATTACCAACACAATTCCGTTTTGATAAAGAATGCACCGACGACTTAAATCATTTTTCCCCGTTATATTCTATTACGAAAAAAAAAAAAACTGAATGAAATAAATAAATAAATAAATAAAACTCTTTCATATCATCTGCTGCTGCAGCATTAAATTGATAAAAAAGAAAAATAAATAACTTTTACCCTCTCGTACCACAACACATACGAATATTAAATTTCACATACGTAAAATACGCACGCACTCACGCACAAGAGAGAAAACAACGACAACGTTTAATATTTAAACAATATGGTGACTTTGATGTAACAAAAGTTTTCCGCTTGCGAGATTATAACACGTTTTAGATAATGCATACCCTCCTCTCATTCATGAATTTTTTGAATGAATTTACGTATTACAACAACAACAACACAACAACAACGACAACAACAACAACAACTTAAATATGTGATAAATAAATAATACTTTATTTTTTTTTTTTTTTTTTTACTGAATTAAAAAACTGTTCTCTCTTTTTTTTTTTTTTTTTTTTTTCTACCACGATTAATTAACATATGCGAGAGGTTTTGACGTCACAGCCTGTTTTCGGGTCGTGGAAGAAGAAGAAGAAAAAAAATATATTAAATATTCTTTAGAATTTTATTTTATTTGTCATTCATTTATCTTTTTTCTTCCCTCCCGCCTTTCCCTCACCCTTTCCCTCCTTCCTTCCTTTCAATTTTTTTTCTTTTTTTTTCGTAAGGTTGGCGGCAATTTGTTTTTTTAAAGAAACAAAACAAAACAATAATTCGGGAAAAAATGTTTTTCCTTCCATTTTCCACGAACGAAATTTTATTATGTTAATTATTATTATTATTATTTCTCTAGGAAATTTTTTTTTACGTTTTCGATGTTACGTCGTGTGATGACGTCGAGGAAAATTCCCCGTTTCAACGGAAAGGAAAAAAAAAATTCCCTGCACGCGTTTTCCGTTATTATTACGACCCATCGATAACAATAATGATGATGATAATGTAACCTAACGACGCGAGATAATTTTTTTATTATTAAAACTTAACTAATAATAATAATAATAATAATTTAAATATTTTGGTAAATTCCCCCGCGTAATGAATGATAATCATATCACATTAAAATAAAAAAAGTTGACAAACAAGGGGAAAAATCTTTTTCGAATCGAACGGATTTTTTTTTTTTTTTTTGTGAAACGTTCGTTCGTTCGTAACGGTTTTCATCCGAAATACCAACGATGCCATTTTTTCAAATAATAATATTTATCTAGAAATTAAAAATTATTATTTAAATGAATCGAAAAATCGAAAAAAGAAATAAATATGAATGGTTGTTGGTTTGCAGTCGGATGAGAGAAGAAGGAGAAGAGGAAAAAAAATGATGATGATGATGAGAATGAGAATGATGATGATGATGATGATGATGACGAAGAAGAAGAAGAAGACCCCTGTTAATTATATCTGTCACTGAATCCTTTTTTTTTTTCCTTCTTCTTCTTCTTTTTCTTTTTCTTATTCCAGAAGGGTTCGGTTCGGTTCGTGCATTAAGTGATAATAATCTCAAAAGAGGGTAGAAAAGAAATAGAAAGAGATAGAGAGAGAGAGAGAGAGAGAAAACATTCGAACGGTTGTTCGAAATGAAAGAATGTGATATTTCCGTTAGAAGAATAATAATGATAATGATAATAATAATAAGGAACTCATTGAAAAATATTTTCAAGACTGGAAATTTCCATCCGACGACGACACACGACCGAAAAAAAAAAAAAAAACATTTTATTTGAGTGACATTTTTTTTTTTTTAAATATTTATTTCATAACCGTTCGATGATGATAATGATAATGATGATGATAATAATAATAATAATAATAATAATTAAAAAGTCTTGAGAAAGACATACGTTCGTATATATACCTGTGTGATGACCCCTTTAACAAATTTTTTTTCTTTTTTTTTTAGTTTGGGTCACTTTTTCCCTGTCGGATTTTTTTTTTTTTTTTTTATAAAAGTCGGGGTGTCGGTAGGTACCGACATACCGACCCACCGACCGACATTAATTTCAAATTCAAATAATAATAATAATTAATTATTCGAAAAACGAAAACAAGAAAAAAAAAAAAAAAAGAAATTTACGTTCGAATCGACGTAAGAAAAACGTTTTGATTACGTAAAAGCATCAAATATGCCATTTTTTTTTTTTTTGTTTAAAAATAATGATAACGATAACGACGCGGCGTTGATGATAATAATGATGATGATGATGATGATGATAATAACGTAATTTCGCGTTCGTTTTCGGTAATTTTATTCTTTTTTTTTTTTACGATTTACGTACGTTTTTTTTTTTACGAATGATTTCTTTCAAACAGGTGGTTTGTGTTTATCAATGAATTAATTATCAGCATCACAAAGGATTTACATCATCATCATCATCATCATCATCATCGTCATCATCATCATTATTAAGAAAAAAAAAAACCTATAAAAAAAATGTTTAATTATATCGAACAATTAATCGAAGATTGACGTCTTACATTCAACGCGGATTCTCCGTCATCACATTCATAAAATTTGTTTGTTGTTTGTTACCTTTACGATCGAATATTTAATTTTACATTGTTTGTTTGTTTTTGCATGCGTATTTACGTGTGCGTGCGTTCGTACGTACGTACGCAATCATTTTTACACCAACAAACGCACGCATTCGTTCGAATCTCATTCAAACCTTTTACGACTTTCTTTCTTTTTTTTCTCTTTTTTTTCTGTCCAGACAAACAACAAAACGCAATTATTATTATTATTATTATTATTATCATTATTATTATTATCAGAGTACAAAAGTAATAAAAAATAAATAAAAATAAATAAATACATAATCGTAAAAATTTTTTTAGTAGAGTCGACAAAAAAAAAAAGAAAAAAATTTACATCGTAATTTTTACAAGATGAAAAAAAAAAAAAAACGAAGAAAACCAACAAAAAAAAAACTTGTACAACATTTACGACGTTAACAGATAGAGAGAGAGAGAAAAAAAATAATAATAATAATTATAATTATTATTATTATTATTATATAAATAAAAAAAAATATTTCCAATTTGGTAACAAAATATAAAAAGTTCTAAAAACGAGGGAGGGTTAATAACTCAAAAATCATTATTATTATTATTATTATTATTTTTTTCACGAGCTTTGATATTTTATTATTATTATTATTATTATTATTATTATTATTATTATTATTATTCAAAACAAAAATAATTACTTTTGATAAAGCATGATTGATACATTAAAAAAAAAGAAAACAATACGACGAAAGCTCAATGAACTTTTAAAATTTTATTATTATTATTATTATTACTATTATCGACTCGAACGTTTGTTGTTGTTGTTTTTGTCGACGTCGTCATCGTCATCATCATCGTCGTCGTCGTGTTGTTGTTGTTGTTGTCGTCGTCGTTATTCTCCGATATTTTATTTATTTATTTATTTATTATTAATGCACCCAAAGGGAATAAAATAAACACAAAAATAAATAAAATTCTAAGAAAACGTTTTTCTTTTCCAAGAATTCATTGACTTTATTACGTTACGCGAGGGTGGGAAAACCCCCGTACGTAGGGGATGGGGAAAAACCCCCCGAAAAAAAAAAACGTATGCAAATCTAACGTATATAAAATTAAATCTTAATTATTTTTATGACGGTGGTAGTAATAAAAATATTAATAATAATAATAATAAATACCCCAAAGGGAAAAAACAAAAACAAAAAAGAAAAATTTATTATTGTTATCATTATTATTATTATTATTATTACGAATTATCACGTTTAAAACGTAAACTTTTTCGTTAATGTGTGTGCATGCATGTCTGTGCATGTGCGTGTGTGCATGTGCGTGTGTGTATATGACGACACGACAAACGACAAACAAACAGTAAAAAAAAAAAAAACGTTTTTCTTTTAAATCGCGCGTTTTTATTAATTATTCGAATTATTATTTTTTTTATATTTATAAATTTTTAGACGCCATTGACCTAAAGCCATATTTTTTTGACGACGACGACGGCAACAGTGCGAAAACTTTCCGGGAAATTTTCGTTTGAGGACGAACGAGTCACGGGTTCGAATCCTCGTCACAACTTTTTTTTCTTTTTTTTTTTTTTTTCTTTCTCTCTCTCTCTCTTCGACATCCGGATCGAACATTATCCGAATAGAAAACAAACTCTACAGACAAATTCAGACAAAAAAAAAAATTTCTAAAACGAAATGGTGAACCTCTCTTGGTTGGTTGGAAATTCTAAACGGGATGATGACCTACAAAACAAACAAACAAAAACTCGCGAAGCATTCATCCATTTTCTTCTTCCTCCGAAATTAGGTTACGATTAATTCCTGGCTTGGATTCTGAACGCGAAAACCCGTCAGAAAAAAAAACACAAAACAAACAAAACAAAAACAACAACAACAGTAATAACAATAATAATGATGACGATGACGATGATGATGAAAACATTTCGAATGTTCGAGTCATTGTATTATTATTATTATTATTATTATTACTATTATTATTAATATCACAAACAAATAAATTATAAATTTCCATCGGGGTCACCCACGAACCAATAATAATAATAATAATAATTTTCGGACGTAAATAAATAAATAAATAAATAAAAAAGAAATTTTTCTTTTATTTTTCCTTCTTTTCTTTTCGGGTTGTAAATTATTTTTCATTTGATGTGTTTGTGCGTGCGTGCGTGCGTGTGCGTATGCGTGTGCGTGTGCGTGTGTAGTTTTTGCAACCGAATAATAAAAAAAATTTATGTGGGAAGTTAACTAACAACAGTAGCAGTAGTTGTTGTAGTAAGCGAGCAGTAGATTTACGACTTTTTATTTTTCTTTTCTTTTCTTTTATTTTATTTTCGTTTTTTTTCGGAAAACCTGATTTTTTCAAAAGGTACACGATAAAGAAAATCAAAAAAAAAAAATGGCGAGATTTGATGAGGAGGTGAGAAAACAAACAAACAAACAAACAAAAAAAAATTAATTAATTCGACAACTACGATCGCCCAATACGGCTAACACTAGAGAGAAGGGAGGGGAGGTAAAACGTCATATATTTATACTCGTACCGGAAGTACTTTAAACAATCTTTGTTAAAAACCAAACGGGAAATAAAAGAAAAACACGTAGTTTCCGTATCCTATTGCACCGATTTTAATTCTACAACATCACGTAGAAACGATAACGAAAACAAAAAAAAAAAAATTAATTTTCTTTTTACTTGGAAACTCTTGAAAACGATGAGTACGATGATGATGATGATGATAATAACAATAACGATAACATTTAAACTCTTAAAAACTGGCGCCTGCATTACCAACATGATAAAAAAAAAAAAAAACAATCGGATAATCAAATGTGATGAAAAGAGATTGTTATGGATCTCGTTGCTCGAGGAGATCGGTGTTGCTGATTTGTAGTATGCTCGCAGTTGATTCGGATATTTAATATAATAAGTAGACAATTTCTACCTGATGTATTATATTAACCAAATATACTACTAGTTACACTACTTATCAGTTAAACACTAAATGTAAAGTAAACGGAAATAGAATCTGATGCTCTTGAATCCAACCTAAGATGCACTGACTGTCCCTAACGTTATGCGATAGACACAACCAGGCAGACTCTGACTGACGGACGGATGTCGAAAGACAAAGCTGTGGTGCCGAGACCCACTATTTATATGAAGACCAAAACAATCGATGCATCTGTTACACTTGAAGTGACCAATAAATCAATCATCCCCTTCTTAAGGGATGAATATGGTCTTTGTTCGTTGTTCCAACTTAATGGGAAGAACATGTTCTTAGAATATTGAGTAAACAAATAAATGTCCACATAAAATAAATCATATTAATATTAAACAGATGCCCTCGTTGGTGATCAGATTTCGTTGGGATCACAACACCTTCCCCCTTAAGAGGAAACAAAATTTTTTTTTTTTTATTATATTAATTAGGTTAAAATTTGTTTTTGTTTTTCTTGAACTTTTTTGTATAGATATTCCAAGTGAGTTGTCAGTCCAGACAAATTGAGGTTTTCCCAGTAATGGAAATTTTTTTTTTTTTATTGCTCATTAGAGGTAAAGGACTTGAGGTTGGATAAAAGAATAATTTTTTTTGATACATTTCCTCTGATAGGAATAGGAAGTGTTTTACATAAAAAATTTTTTTTATAGGATAATGTATATGTTGCCGTGCAAACAGAATTGTACATTATTTATAATATCACTAATACATTTGTGTCATTTGAATTTTTGTTTTATATTATTAGTATAGCAGTTTATTAAAATACTATCCCAAGGAGGAGTGGACGTAAGAGTTACGAGAAGACTTAGCAAAGGATATGAATTCGTCCACTTGTTTTATTTTTTATTTTATTTAATTTTTCAAGGAATCCTTTTGAGTGAGATGGGATCTTTCAAATGTCCCATTTGATTGTGGGAAATAAGGAAAAGATTTAGGATCAGTTGTTTTTGAACAACCTACTTTACATCCCGTTTAATTTTGGGAAATTAAGACAATATTTAGGATCAGTTGCTTTACCTGCAACCTACTTTACTTGAAAATATTTAGGATCAGTTGCTTTCTGCAACCTACTTTACTAGAAAATATTTAGGATCAGTTGCTTTCTGCAACCTACTTTACTGGAAAATATTTAGGATCAGTTGCTTTCTGCAACCTACTTTTAATTAATATTTAGGATCAGTTGCTTTACCTGCAACCTACTTTACTGGAAAATATTTAGGATCAGTTGCTTTCTGCAACCTACTTTACAAGAAAATATTTAGGATCAGTTGCTTTACCTGCAACCTACTTTAAGGAAAATTTTCTTTCCTTTATTGAATTTATTTATTTTTATTTTTTTTTTTGTTATAGATTCCCACTTTTGAAGAAACATAATAATAATTTTTTTTTTTTTTTTTTTTTGATACTAATTTAGGATTCTTTTTATTTCCTCCTGGGTTTCGGGAAAGGATTCTGGATATAAGGATTTCCCGAAATTTTTTTGTTTGATAATTCATCTTTTGAAACTTTGAAAGAATTACAATATTTTTTTTTTATAGATACCTTAGATAATGAGATTTTATAAATTTATGAAAATTCTCGTTAATTCTAATTATTTTTATATTTTAAATTTACGTTAGCTTTGGATAAATAGATTTTTTCTTTAGTTTTTGAATAGCTTAAATTCTGGGTCGTCAACTAAAAATGAAGTCGTTTTAATTTTTTCTCTTTTTTTTTTTCTTTTACGACCTTGCGCATATTTCACCATAATTCTTTCTTTAATTTCAGGATTTTTATTTTCGGTGTTCAGTTTTAAGTAAGCCAATACCTGACTGTTTAATTTTTCTAGTCTATAATAGAAGTCAGATACGGATTCATTATGTTTTTGTCTACAAACACCGAGGTCTTCGACTAACTGGGAGAAATGTACATTGTCTTGATACTTTTCTATTAATTTGTCTTTTAATTCGTCCCAATTATTGTACTCGTCAGTACAAATCCGTTCACTTGCCCTACCAGTCAACCGGGAACAGATAAATCGGAATAAAGGATATCTGTTCTCTTCGGAGGATAGATTAATGGCTTCGGTACAAGCGGAGATGAAACTGTTTAGTTGATCTCGCTCTCCAGAAAATTCGTTAGGAATTATTCTCCATAGGAATTCCAGAGATAACGTTTGGGAAGTACTTTGTGGAGGTGCATCAGGTTTAGGCATATTGGATATGTTAATGAGCAATTCTTAAAATTTCCACTTACTTGAATTCTTCTCCTCGACTCCGACAAAGAGTTGAAACTCACCACCGCAGAACGAATAATATTCTATTCAAATGGTTCCTTGGTGTCCAGAAGTGATCCTACCGACTGCGCCAATTTTTGTTATGGACCTCGTTCTTCGAGGAAAACGGTGTTGCTGATTTGTAGTATGCTCGCAGTTGATTCGGATATTTAATATAATAAATAGACGATTTCTACCTGATGTATTATATTAACCAAATATACTACTAGTTACACTACTTATCAGTTAAACACTAAATGTAAAGTAAACGGAAATAGAATCTGATGCTCTTGAATCCAACCTAAGATGCACTGACTGTCCCTAACGTTATGCGATAGACACAACCAGGCAGACTCTGACTGACGGACGGATGTCGAAAGACAAAGCTGTGGTGCCGAGACCCACTATTTATATGAAGACCAAAACAATCGATGCATCTGTTACACTTGAAGTGACCAATAAATCAATCATCCCCTTCTTAAGGGATGAATATGGTCTTTGTTCGTTGTTCCAACTTAATGGGAAGAACATGTTCTTAGAATATTGAGTAAACAAATAAATGTCCACATAAAATAAATCATATTAATATTAAACAGATGCCCTCGTTGGTGATCAGATTTCGTTGGGATCACAACAAGATTTTTTTTTTTTTTTTATTTCAATTGTCTTTTGATTTTGATTCTCTTATATAAACATCATAAAATTTATGTTGTCCTAGGTTTTCCTTCCTGGAAATGTTTTTATGGGAAACACAAAAAAAAAATTGTTTTTTTTCTGGAGAGAGAAAGAAAGAGACAGAGAGAGAGAGAAAGAGAGAGAGAGAAACGGTTGACTTTTTCTTTTTTATGGCCATACAAACTTATTTTCAACATTTCTTTATGGAAAACGCATAAAAAAGAAAAAAAACTACTGAGAGGGATAAAGAAAAGAAAAGGATGGAAATAATAATAATGATAATGATAATGATAATAAAACTCTTTAAAATGAAAATGACAAAATGGTTTTTCCAAACCAACCGAAAATAAAAAAAAATAAAATTTTTTCTTCTTCTTCTTCTTCTTTTCCTTTTATCTTTATTTTTAAGAAAAAAAAAATTTATCGTTGTTATTATTATTATTATTATTGTCGTCGATGTTGTTTGTTGTCGATGTTGTTTGTTGTTGTTTTTGTCGTCGTTTATTTTTTTAATGTTCCAAAAAAAAAAAAAAAATCGGTAATTTAAACAATTTGAATTTTATTTATTTATTTTTTTTTTTGGCTTTGTTTTGAAACAATTTTTTTTTTTTTCGTTGTTGGCAAACTGTACGTTATTTGTATTTCGCATACTTCATTTACGTTCCTTTTTTTTTTAGTTTTTTCTCTCCATAAACTTTCACGAAAATGAAAATTTTCCTTGTTCCCCTCCCTCCCCTTCCCACTCTTTCAACATAAAAAAAAAAAAAACTTATGCAATGAAACGATAACGATAAAATTTTTTTTTTTTTTTTTGATTTAAACTTAAATAAATAAACGAAAAATTTTAATAACGCGTCAAACACAAATCACTGGAAAATTACAAACAAACAAACAACACAACAAAATAAAACAAACGATTTTAATTTATTTATTATAAAAATTTCACTCTCGACAATTTTTATTTATTGACAATCGTAAAACAAAAAAAAAAAACAAAAAAAACAAAACCCCCATCGAAAATCATATTTTTCTAATAATATTAATAATAATAATAATAAATGATGATGATAATAATAATAATAAATGATGATGATAATAATAATAATAAATGATGATGATAATAATAATAATAAATGATGATAAACGAATGAACAAAAAAAAAAAAAAAGGGAAAAACACAATAAACAAAAACAACAAACGACTCGAAATGTTTATAAGAAAAACAACAACAACAACAACAAAACATAATAATCAATTTAACATAAACTCTTTTAGACTGTGTGTGTGTTTGTGAGAAAGAGAGATAGAGAGAGAACAGTAAAAAAGAAAAACAATTTGATAACTCGATTATTATTATTATTATTATTATTATTTTGAGTTACGCGTTATTATTATGTAATCGATTATTAATATGTATATATTATACCTGTCGTAAATGTTAGGTAAATTATCTGACGTAAATATCGAACCAAATTTTTTTTATTTTTTTTTTGATTACACTCGAGTTACTCTCGTTATATTACGTACCATAACTCAACAACAACAACAACAGCAGCAGCAGCAGCAGTAGCAGCAGAAGAAGAAAAAAAATGATGACGTACTTTCATTTACCGAATGAAACAAATAAAAAAAACTTTCAGCGATAATTATGAAGACATAATTTTTTTATTTTTTTAATGTCTGTGTGTGTGTGTGTGTGTGTGTGTGTGTGTGGAAAAGAGAGAAAGAGAGGTAATAATAATAATAATAATAATAATAATAATAATAATAATAACGTCAGGAGAAAGTGAGAGAGAGAGAGAAAGAGAGAGATAGAGAGAGAAAAAGAGAAAGAAAGGGAGAGAAAAGGTAATAATTTAATTTTTTAAATTTCGAAGTTGGTTGTTGTCGTTGTCGTTTGCACGATCGTGTTTTTGTACAAAAAAAACAAACAAACAATATTTTTACTTTTTTTTTTGAATGTCAAAAGTCGGCAAAGAAACTTAATTGCCGTGTCCCGCGTCAACGAATTAAAAAAAAAAAAAAAAACAAATAAATAAATAAATAAATTTTTTTTCTAAAAGCGGTAATTTCGATCCGACATCACGTTCATCGATAAAATCATTATCATTATCACTACTACGTATCACTCACACATGCACACACGCACACGCACACACACGAAAACAATATTACCAACCTGAAAAAAAATTCCTTAAGTTCAATATAACCGTTAAAAATTTTCATAGTGAATTTATTAAGAAATAAAACGCAGTCATTTAATACAAATAAAATATCAAATAAATCAAAGAACAAACAAACAAACAAACAAACAAACAAACGAATAAACAAACCTCTAGCCCCCCCCCCTAAAATTATTTTTCAAAAAAAAAAAAAAATTACGAATCTCTTCCAATTTAAAAAAAAAAAAAATTATATTAAAATTAATGAAAGAGAAAGAATTATTATTATTAATTTTATTTAAATAATTAATTAATAAATTTCTTCTTTTCGGATGGTTAATAAAATTTGAAAGTTGAGTAATAAAAAATTATTAATAATAATAATAATAATAATAATTTTTATTGTTCGATACACATTTAATAATGAATTCGATATATTTTTATTTTTTATTTTTTTTTAAATTAAAGCAATGAAACGAACTTTCACGGTTCGTAACTTTAATTATCGTGATTAAAGGTGAGGAGGAGGACGAAGAGCAGGTATGAAGAGAGAGAGAGAGAGAGAGAGAGAGAGAGAGAGAGAGAGAGAGAGAGACAAACGGGATAGGAAAAAAATTCATTCCGTGTAAAAAAAAAAAAAAAAAAAAAAAAAAAATGCAAAATCGTTAAAAGTCCACCGACCACCACTCAAAAGCCACTGAACCCTTTGCTTACGCGTTTAATTACAACAACCATAACGTCACAATCGAAAAGACGTAAAAACAACAACAAAAACAATAATAATAATAATAATAATAAATTAATTCGCACGCGTTTCAAACGTTAATTCGAACGCGAACACGAACGAAAATATAACGTTTGCATTTGCAAGAGAAAGAGAGAGAGAAAGAAAATAACTTTTTTTCTTTTTTTTTATTACCATTAATATAATCATCATCATCATCATTATTATTATTATTATTATTCGTTTTCCCTTATACGTACGTTCGTACGTTATATTCAGTTCGAGGAAATAGAGAAAAAAAAAAAAAAAGGAAAAAGGAAAAGGAATGTGAAAAAAACAAACCGAAAAAAGAAAAACAACGTGTGTGACGTCATCGTTTACAGTCGGTCTGTGTGTGTGTGTGTGTCACTGATAAACAAAAATGACAACAATATTATTATTATTATTGTTATTTTGCTTTTACAAGACGACAAACAAGGCGAAAAACAAACGATTACGTATTTATTTATTTTTTAGAAAAGGAGTTACAACAAAAAGGGCAACAACAAAAAAACAAAATACGACAAACGAAACCGAAAATAATAATAATAATAATAATAACAAATTTGACGGAATGCAAAAAGAAAGAGAGAGAGAGAAAACAAGCAGAAGAAAATTTATAAGAAAACAAACAACAAACTCGAGAATTCGTCGAAACGATTTTTATTATTATTATTATTTTATTTTATATCCCGTTTTCTTTGCATTACATCGATCGACCAAACGTAAATAAAATTTAAATTATATTTTGAATTTGTTTGTTGTTTGTTGTTGTTGTTGTTGTTGTTTTGATGCTGATAATAATAATAATAATAATAATAATAATAATAATAATAACAACAACAATAGTAATGGAAAAAAATTATTATTTAAAAAAAATTGAATATCGTTATGCGCCGTCGGAAAAATTCTAGAAACTTTTTTCTAATTATAATAATAATAATAATAATAATAATAATGATGATGGTGAGAATGATAATGATAATGATGATGATGATAATGATGATGATAAAAAGGTGTAATATTTATTCAACGACGGGTTTAAATAATTAAATTTTTCGTTTTCGAGTCGTAATAAAAGCGAACAACAAATTTTAAAGGAATTTTCTGGAAACTTGATGACGTCACTCTTACAAAAAACAATACGAATCGGTGAAAGTTGACCGCTGTCGTCGGTCGGTCATCGGATTTGTCCGGATCTCAAATATAAACTTACAAAGGTCGTACGACAAATGAGTCGTCATCGTCATCGTCATGGTCGTCGTCGTCGTCGTCGTCGTCGTCATCTTTGTCTTTTAACTAAAGTTTAACGAACGTTTATTTCGAAGGATGATGGCGGAATGAGAGAGAGAGAGGGGATGGGCGGGAAAGGGTCGTACGTCGTATCACGTCGTGCATTGAAACGATCATCGTCATCGGGTGCAATTACGGTGCAACCCTCCTCGATGACTCGTTAATGATTTAAACGGTGATGACCGGTGCGAGTGCACACGCACTTAGAACCACAACAATTTTCTCTCTCTCTCTCGCCCCCCCCCCCGCGAAAATGATTTCAAAAACTTTCCAATTAAATATTAATATTATTATAACTTTAAATACTTTCTAGTGAATAATAATAATGATAATTTTAAAAATTATTTGGCTTTGCCAAAACAGAAAATAAAATTAGAAAATTAGAAAATTCTAGAATGAATCAAACTCTCAAACAAAATGTGGGCTGTTAAATTACGAATCGCATTCAAAACGCACAAAATTTTCTTTTTTTTTTTTTTTGTGTTTCAATTAACAAATAAATTAATTTAATTTTCCGATTTGTTGAACTGAAAAATATTAAAAATAACAACAACAACAAAACCCGGGGGAATCCGCCATTTTAAATTACCCGAAAAAAAAATAAAAATAAAAAAAAACGTGGCGATAATGATGAAAGAGGACGATTTGTACGACGATTGATTCCTTCCACGACGGCGAATTTTCTTTTTTTTTTTTTTTTCATTTTCCTGCTTTCTCCGCGAGGGAAAATTTAAAACGAAAAAAAAAAATTTTTCACACAAACGCGTAGGATTAACGTAGGATAAATATGGCGGCGGAATTTAAATATTTTTAACGTTAAATTTAACGGATTCCAACGTTAAATTTACCCACAACCGATGCCGCCGACGCCACCGCCACCGCCACCACCGCCATCTCTTTCTCTCACGATAAGTTGTATCGAATTTTATTCACGTTTTATTCTATGAAAAAAATAAAATAAAGTAAAAAAATTCTACGAATCGTATTTTTTTTTTTTTTTTTTTTTTTTTGCGTCGTCGTATCGATCATCCGCCGCCATTATTTACTCTTTTCCTTTCGGTCTACCATTTTTTTTTTTTTCCTTCACGTGTTTTCGACATTGAATTCCGACTCTTTTGTTTGTCGCCATCGTACAAAATATTCAATGACGATTACACGGATTAATTGCATTTTGATTAAATTAATTTTCTTTTCCATTTGACATTTATTACATTCGTGTTTATTTATATATATATTTTTTTTTAGAAATTTAATTTTGTATCGTCGTGTCAGCAGAAAGAGAACAAATAACGTAAGCGACGATTCGAAAAAGAACGAAACGTCGCATATACTATCGAAATCGATAAAAAAAACTATTATTATTATTATTATTATTATTATTATTATTATTATTACTTTATTTTCATGCGCGTTCGTTCTAAAAATAATTTTTAAAAAAAGTTAAAAAAGAAAATATTTTTGATTGAATAATAGAAAATGACACAGAATGAAATTTGTATATAACCGGGTTCGGGTTGTGCATGACCTAATATCGACGGGCTAGACGAGGCGGCACGCGTGGGCGACGCTTTGGGTCACCGCGCATGCTCCCTTTTTTTTTTTTTTCTATCCTTTTTTCGTTTTTTTTTCCCTCCATCGTCGAAAATGGAATAAAATAAAATGTGAAGAGAGATAGAGAGAGAGAGAGAGAGAGAGAGAGAGAGAGAGAAACGGGCTACTCCTGTTCCTGTTCCTTCTACTACCACTTCTTCTGCTCTTCTACAACGACGACGAATTTGCGAGACTTGTAAGTCTGCAAATTTCCCAGGTGAAAATGCGATTTTGCCCGGATGCCCGGAATCTTTTGCACGCATCGGAAAAATTTTTTTCCCTTGCACCGCTGCTGCTCCTGCTCCTGCTCCTGCTCCCGCCGCCCTCGCTCCGACTCTCGTTCCCATCGATCTTTCCTCTTTTCATTCTTCTCTCTCTTCTTACTCCTCTTCTAAAATCTTTTGCCCAACGTCTCCGACAACAACACCGTCGAATCCAAACACTACTCCCTACTCGTAGATATATATATATATATAGTATATCGATCCGTCTGATTGTGGCGGTCGAATTGACGTCGGTCGACGTATATACAGGGTGACCTTTTTCTCAAAGGTTTTATCTTTACACTTTCCATTTTTATGTATGTACTATTTAAAACACTTTCAACCTTTTTACATCAGATCTTTCTTCCTCTCTCTCTCTCACACATTATTTTATTAGATCGTATTCATTTTCGTTTGATAACTTTTTTTTTTAAGAAACTCGTGCGTGCGCGTGTGGGGTCTACATTATTTTAGGTTGTTGAATTATGTCGCGTGGAATCATTTTATTTATGAGAATATTCATCTCATATATCAAAAAGCGTAGGAAGTGCAAAACAAATCCGTAAATTATTATTTGCCTAAAAAAATTTTATTATTATTTATGACGAAATAGACAGAGACGACGACGATTTGATTTCTCCAGAATTGTTTCTCTCTCTCTCTCTCTTGGAACAAACGTCATCATTTCTTTACCATCATCATCATCATCATTTGTGGTTCCTTCTTCTCTATTTCATAAATTAAAATCCAATCTCGATTTTATCATGAGGTATACAATGAAAGAGAGAGAGAGAGAAAAGAATGAAAAAACAAAAAAAACATTGCATAATATTTTTTTTTTTTACTTTAAATGAGTTTTTTTTTTTACTCTATGACACTTAATTAAGAACGATGTTGAAAAGTGATAAAAAAAAATTTTTTTTTAAAATGAAATCCGCGTGGAAAAAATTAATAAGAAAAAAAAGAAAAAAAAGGTGGGATGAAGATTCGCTGACGATGTTTTCGCATGAAATTAATTATTATTATTATTATTTTGAAAAATAATAAAAAAGAAAAAAAAAAACAAAACGCCTCACACAAAAAAGTTGGGTGTTTCGAATGACGTCATTAAACGTTGACGTCACTAGGGGGAAACGAGCGTTGCCGCCATTTTGTTTCCGCGCAAGACTCTTTCTTTCCAATTCGATTTATATCTACACGTTTTTGTACGTTTATATTTATATTTATATTATTTTTATATATATAAATCCACTTTTTTTTTTATTTAGTGCGCTTAAAAAAAAACAATTTTTGACTTTGTCGCCATTTTTAAACTCCATTTGTTTCATTTATTTATTTATTTTTATTTTTCCAAAAATTTTCCATTCATCCATCTAGTCTATCGAAATTTCCATTAAACATTTCCCTTTGATTTTTTTTGTTTTTCCTTCTGATACGATTGACGTAAAACTATAAAAGCTCGGGACGACATGAATGTTTTTCCACGTTTTTCTTTTTCTTCTCCTTCCCCTTTCCCCTCCCCACCCTTCCGACACCGCCCCCGAAAAAAATCAAAACGTGCATAAAAAAGAAAAAAATTTTTTTTCCCTCCCACGTAAATGTTTTTGAATTAAAAAAAAAAAAAAAAAACTTTTTTCTCATTTTTTTTCTCCAGAATTTTCCAAAGTTTTCTTTTATCGGGAGGGAGGGAGGGGAGGTGGAGGTGGGAGCGATGTTTACATTCGCGCCTTTACTATCAAATCTCTTTTGGAAATTTTTCGTTCAAGAAAATTCAAACTATTATTATTATTCGCATAATTAAATTTTTAATTATCGCTTAATTAATAATAATAATTATCATTACGTTGGACGGACGTTTGCTCGATTGTATCGAAAACAATTCAAAATTTAATGACGAACAAACAAACAAACAAACAAACGCCAACAAAAAAAAATACGTACGAACAAAAGTAATAATCACGTAATATTGAAATCGTGTTTAAAAAAAAAAAAAAATTTTTATTTCATTGTTTTGATGAATTCGTTTTCGTTCTCTTTTTTTTTTGCTAAAAATCAAAATCGAACCTTGATTTACTATTATTATTATTATTATTATTATTATTATTATTAAAACTAAACCTAAATGTGCGAATTCCTTAAATTTTTTTTTTTTTTTTGGTTGATTGTCTCTTGAAAAAATAAATATGAAGGTCAAATCGCAACGACACATGGTAAATATCGCGCTTCTTGAACGATTTAAACACAAACACACAGGCAAACATAAAAACAAACAAACAAACAAAAAAATTGTACTTTTCCAAAACACGATAAAAACATTTAAAAATAAAAAATTATATAAATCGATCGTTGAAAATTTTTTTTTTTTTTTTTTTAATTCCAATAATTTTAATATTGAGACTGGAAAAATGTCGTCACGTGTGGTGTGTGCACGTGTTTGAACAATCAGGTGTCACCACACCTTTTGATATTTTTACTTTTTTTTTTTTTTTTTTATTATTCTTTCATACCTTCATGCGTGCGAGCCTGAAAAGAACCCGAAGAATTAATTCATACACGTATATTTCACTCGTATCGAGTTCGAAGGTCACGCGAATAAAAAGGAAGTGACGTCAACGTCACGAAAACGGAAAAATCGTTCGAACACAGATTTCTAAAAAAAAAAAAAAAGAAAAAAAAAAATTAGATTAAGTATAGGCGGACATGATTTGCAAAATCCATTCTCGACGACATTAAATTTTATTAAAAAAAAAAAAAAACTAAATTAATAATGATAATAATAATAATAATATAACGAGGCGCAAAAAGAAAAAAAAATTAAACACAATCGATTCGATCCGGTCAAAAATCAAGCAATTGAATTTTTTTGGTTTCATTTTTTCCCACGGAACGATCCACAACTCGTGCCCCGCCGTACCGTTACTACCTTTTTGCATCCTTTTCACACCCCTCCCCCTTTTCCAACAAAATGATATCGATAATAAATTATTTAAAACATGAGAGATTAATCGATTCTAACTCAAAGAGATTAGTCACCCTATTTAACGGTTTTTTTATTTTTTATAAAACGGGTGACATTTTGTGTACGGCGTAGGTGGTTTGCTGTACCTTCCTTCCTTTCTTCCTTCCTTCCTTTCTTCCTTCCTTCCTACACTTTGACACTAAATATTCTCCACGAACGAGGGAGGAGGGATTTTTGTCGCGATGACCGCGGGCGGTAAAAAAAATCCGCGAGCAACGAGCAAACGTTTCAAATCGATTCGGAGTAGATAAAACCTGAACGTTATAAAAAAAAAAAAAAAAATTTTATCACTTTCATTCATTCATTCATTCATTCATTCATTCATTCATTGTTTGAGAGTCGCAATGCCAAAAAAACAAAAAATATTCCAATACGACAAAATCAACTTTTCTCGGGGTTTTCCCTCCTATCCCCCCGTAAAAATAAATAAACAAAATTCTTATCATCACTCGAGTTATCAACACACTTGAGATTTCTTAGCAATTTCTTACGTTTTTACGATAGGCAGGTAGGTAGGTAGGTAGGCCACAGAAAGGTGAAGAAGAAGATGTGGAGGAGGAGGAGATTGTGGCAAATTACAAATCTGACGTCGTTTTCTATATTTTAATTCTAAAAAAAAAATTTTTTTGTTTGACGATGTCGTCGTCGGAAAGACCCTGGCCTGATAACACCGACAACAACAACAAAATGATGATGATAATAATACGCGTTGATTTAAAAAAAAAAAAAAAAAAAAAAAACGAATTTTTATAATAACAAAAAAAAATTGTTTATATTTATATAACCGTGAATGGCATTGTGTGTGTGTGTGTGTGTGTGCGTGTGCGTGTTTTATACGATTGCAAACTCCATTTCCCGTTAATAATGACCGATAAATATCAATGGAATCGTGACCGTTAAAAAATGCACCTGAGAGGTCGCAACACGACCGAAAGGATACCACCAAAAACAAAAAAAATTCTTTTCAATTGTTTTATTTTCATTCATTCTTTCGAAAACGGTTGTTGCGAAATGTTTGTTGTTGTTGTTGTTTGTTATTGTTACGAAATCATCGAAATGCGTATGAAAAAGAAAAAAAAAAAATTTAAACGCCGTCCGTCACCTTTTTAAAAATCCATCGAAAAAAAAGACCCCCGCCGCCACTGAATCCTTTCCTTTCGTATAATATAATCTATGATAATGATTACGATGATAATACTGATGATAATGATGATGATGATAATGACGTCAGCAAGCGGAATTCCCATTAAAAAAGATTAAGAATGTGAATCGAGGACGATGCATAAAAAAAATCGGGAACTCCCCATTTGGAAAAAAAAAAAATAATAAAAAAAAAAATAAGGCGCCAATATCGCAAGTTATCATACTTAATAATAATAATAATAATAATCATTGATAATGATAACGAAATTAATAATAATAATAATATTTTTTCTTATTGTTACAAATTTTTTACCGTATTAAGGAACGAAAAAGTTGGCCGACGACGACTACTTTTTACAACTTTTTTTTTTTTTTTTAAATTTCTTACGAAATAAGTTTTCACGGTTTTCCATTTGATAATTTATGATAACCGTCGACGTCGTCGTCGTCGTCGTCGCAACAACCGCAATGTCCGTGTGAATTTATCCAGGTAACAAAAAAAAATAAAAACAAGTTTATTTAAAGGGAAACAAAAACGACCGGGGCAATATTTGGCTGACCGACCAAGTTACTCGTTAATTTTATTCCGTCTCGTCGACCGCACCTAAATCAAAGTTTAACGGGGGGGGGGGGAGCAACCCGCGACAAATACAAAAAAAAAAAAAAAAGGCGCGCAATACGAAAAACCTTCTTCTCTAAACCGATAAAGATTAAATCGTTCCTTTCCTTCGGTCACGGTTCAAAATCCAAACGAATAATCCGTAATGACGACATAGTCCCTCCCTCCCCCCACCTCATGACAGATATGGAATCCCTGTGTAAGTAGTAGTAATAGTAGAATAAGAAGAAGAAGAAAAAATAATAATAATAATAATAATGAGTCATTTAAATCGTGGGAACGGTCGGCGATCCCACTGAATATTGTTGTCAGTGCAGCATTAAGGTTTTTTTTTTTTTTTTTTTAATGCATTTTTAAGATTTACTATTAATCATCTGTCACGCCGTGGTTGTTGTTGTTGTTGTTATACGAACAATTATTAAGAGAATTAACTTTCAAACGTAACGAACGAGTTGACGGTGATTGACCGTACTCTCTCTCTCTCTCTCTTTATCTGATAAGTCAAAAAGCCACGACCAAAACGAAAAACCGGTAAAAAACAAACAAACAAACAAACGCGAGACGCACGGGGGAGGGGAAGGGGAGAGGGGGGGAGAACAACGATATCCCTATCGTCGACGAAATTTAATTTTTTCGATTTCGATACAGACGTGAGATGATATCGTAAAAAGCTTTTAGTGGATGTTTATATTTGAAATTGTAATGACTGATTGATAAATCGATTATAAATTAATTTTTAATGAAGGTGGCGTTCGAATGTGTTTGTGCGTGCGTGCGTGCAAGTGCGTGTGAATGCGTGCAAGTGCGTGCGTGAGACTTTTTTTTTTCCGAATTAACATGCTTGACATGCGATGATGTCAAGGCTGATCTAAAAAAAAATTAAATTAATTTAATTTAATTTTCTATCGTTTGAGATTTTTTTTTGTTACAATTATTCCTTATGCAGCAACCCCTATCCCAGCCCTCTTTCCGTGTTTCCTCCTCTCCTCCTCCTCCTCATCATCCCCCCTTCGTCATTCGTCATTTTTTACCGATTTTCCACCTTTAATTATTTCATCGTAACATGTTCTCTCTTCCTTCCTTTATTTCGACAAACGTTTCAAGTTCAACGTATATCGCGCCTCCGGATATTTACACCCGAATAAAGACGACCTCAAAAAAAAATATTGCCAACCTTAAAAAATTTCTGGAATTCCAAGCGTTCAACCATGTTTTAAGACAAAAATAGAAATCGAACCCATAAAAAAAAAAAAAAAAAAAAAACTCCGAACCGGCCAACTTTTTTTTTTTTTTATTTCATAACCATCATTATTATTATTATTATTATCATCATCATCATTCCATTTTTTGCACTATTAAAAAAAATTTTTCCAGCGAATAAATGAGTGAGCGAGCGAGTTAGCAAGCCTGCCTGCCTGCCTGCCTGCCTGCCTGCCTACGCCTCCACAATAAATTACAGTTTTTTAAAATTGAATGACGTCATCTCCCGTCGGGACGTTTGTTGTTGTCATCCTCCGCAAAAATTTATTTTTAAACTCGCGGTCCTGAACTTGAAGAATTTTAATTTTCTTTTTCTTTTTTTCGATACGAAATCGATACGAAAATTCGTAAAAACAAATATGTTCATGTGAAATGCGTGCGTGAGTGCGTGCGTGCGTGCGTAACAAATCCGCGGCGTTGCTTACAAAAAAAAAATAAAATAAAATTCACACGCTACGCTAAAAAAAAAAAAGTTAACGCTGTAATAAAGTGCTAAATAAATTTTTTTTTTTTTTTTTTTTTTTTGCACTGAATTGCATAACTTTGTTTATAGCTAAACATTTTATATCGGCTTTAGTTGTTGTTGTTGTTGTTGTGGTTGTTGCTAATTGGAAATTTTGAAAAAAAAAAAAAAAAAATCACAAGAAAATGAGCATAATAAATCACAAATTAACCATGCAGCAAATAACTTACGTAAAACTTGTTAATTTTTTTTCTTTTTCTCTCTTTGCAATAAAAACTTTAAATGTTTCTGGCAAAGCACAGTAAATATCTCTCTCTGTCTCTGTCTCTCTCTAATATTCTTTTTGATCTCTCATTTCTCTTTTCCTCTTTTTGTCTCTCTCTCTCTCTTTTTCTCTTTCTCTTTTGCATCAGTGTTGGTGGTGGCGGTGGCGGAAAGTGATAATTGTTATCCTTTGTTTAAAAATACCGGGGCGGTGACGGCATTTTAAATTGCGCAACAACCCGTGATGGCGATTACTAAATTTAAATTAAAAAAAAAAAAAAGGCGAAATTCGCCGCCTGAGAAAGAAACTAAAAACCACAATAACGATAAGGTCAAATATGTCGCAGACAATAAAAAGAAAATACGAGCGAGAGGAGGTTGTTGTTGTGTTTGTTGTTGTTGTTACTCAACGTATAAAAAATTGAACAGGCAACCTCTTCTGAAAAAAAAAGGGAGTGAGGAGTGGAAGGGGGCGGTATTTAAATCCAAGTAATAACAATAATAATAAATCCGACGCGCGTGGTGCACAAAAACCGGATTCTTACAAATTAGGAAAATCAAACCGGGAACGGGTAGTAGAGGTACTACGAAAGTATACAAAAAAAAACCTTTAAAGTTCCATAAATAATCCGTGGAAGAAGAAGTCATTGATCCCGAATAACGCCAAAAATAATAATAATAATAATAATAATAATCAAATTCCCTTTATCACGTTGCGTCCGCCTGTGTTGTCGTTTTCCAGGTAAAATTTTTTCTTTTTCTTTTTCCCGATCGGGTATTTATCAAGGCCGGTAATGATGATGACCTTCTCTTGGGTTTGGCGGACACATACCAAAGGCCGTTCGTTCGCTCGTTTCTCTTTTTACCTATAATTAAATTACCTTTGGTAATATCCAAAGTATAAGTTAATATCCCGGATGAACTATAAATAAATATGGCGGGAGTAGCGAGAAAACTAACTGACCACGTTACACATAAAAAATAAATAGATTGTTTACGCGTAAATATATGTATACCTGCGCGTGGGTGGGGGGTACGTGCGCGTGTGTTATATTCGTACAATGTTTATTTAAGAAAATAATAATCTTTTTTACGGAACGAATGCGAAGAAAAGAATTTTTCCAAATTCTGAGATTTTTCACCGTGAAAATCAGATCGAATTACGAAAATTTATAATACGTAATAATAAAATTTTATTTTCTCTCTCTATCTCTTCCCCCCCCTCTCTCTCTCTCTCTCTTTCGATATCTTATTAAAAAAAATTTCAATTCCGATTTTTTTTTGCGAGAGAAAATGTAAGAAAATCCTTTCGTGTGCACACCAACCAACCAACCAACCAACCAACCCCGGCTCTCCTACCTACCCTTCGGGGAAAAAAAAAGATAATCTCCGATTTTAACCACCGAACGAAAGGCGGGAAGGGAGGAAGGGGGTGTGAGGGGGAATACGTAAAAAAACAACAAGAAAGAAAACAAAATTTTTCAAATATTTCTGTACAAAAAAATTTTCTTTTACCAATCATTCGTTCCGTAATAATAAATAAATAAATAATTACGTTTCGGTAAGTGGTATCTGGAACGGCGAACAAACGTAATCGTGACGTTAACAAATTACTTTCGAAGCCTTATTAATAATAATAATAATAATAATGATGATGATGTTAAAAAAAAGTAAATCAATTACGACCAAGCGAAAATTATTACGAGCGCGCGCAAAAGAAAAAAAAATAATAATAATAAGAGAAAATACAAAACAACAACAACAACAACAACAAATAAGTTAAAAATAAGTTTTAAAAAAATTCAAATCTGGTGACACGACTCTAAAATCCGTAGGAAAAAAAACCAAAAAAAAAAACACGAGAAGATAATAATGATAATACTAATAAAAAATAAGAGAAAGTCAAACGGAAGAAGTACAAGTCGAATGATAATAATAATAATAATAATAATAATAATAATAATAATAATAATAATAATAATAATAATGTTCCAAAGTGCATAAGCAATGCAATTATGTAAAAAAAAAACAGCCTTGAAGGTATCGTGAAGGTAAACGTAGTAATAATAATAATGATAATGATAATAACAAAAGCAACAACAACTAAAAACTAAAACGACAATAAATAACCCTGCGCGCAATTTGAAAAGTTGGCCAGTCCCGCTTCCCGCCCTCTCTACCCCTCCCGTTTTTCCCGTTTTTTCCTTTTGGAAGATTACAAAGCTCGTGATGATCCCCTCAAACACTAAAAAAAAAAAACAAAAAAAAAAATCTCGCCTCCTCAACCTAAACTCTTTCTTTCGAATCCTGATCCTCTCCCTACCCTTTCCTCCTACCTTACCCAAACAAAATGAAAACGTTTGTTTTTCTTAAAAACTGACCCTTCAAAATTAGGTTAAGTTCATTCCAGGTACGAATTCGCCACCCCCCCCCCCAAGAAAAAAAAACAAAAACAAAAACAACAAAAGCGTAGAGCGTGTGAGTGTGTCAAAGAAATAATAATTACGATAATGATAATAATAATACCGACGTCATTTAAAGAAAAATATATTTATTAACAACCAAAGGCTGAGTTGAAAAACAACAACAACAATAATAATAATAATAAACGAGAAATAATTTAAATTATGAAAGGCGCGTGCGCGTGCGTGTGCAAAAAGGACAGATATATATAAATATGAGTAAAATTTCGTTATAACTCGTCTGGAGAAATATTTCCATTTCAACTTTCTACATTAAAAAAAAAAACTAATAAAACAAACAACAACAACAACAACAAAAAGAAGATGTAGATGATGGAAGCAAGAATACAAAAAAAAAAAAAAAATTACGTATGAAAAAAAAAATTTTTAAACAAACAAACAAACAAACAAAAAAGTTTTTTTAAATGAGAGAAAGCGAGGCAATAAATTTTCTTATTTAAAAAAACGAGTTGGCGAAGGTGAAAAAAAAAAAAATTGCAAATATTCTCAACATCCATTAGCATAATTTTTTTTTTTTTTTAACCGTTAATTCATTCAATTACGTTACCGATATTCATCGTTAAATAAATTGGAAAATTTCAATCAATAATAATAATAATAATGATAATAATAATAACGATAATTTAATAGAGTAACGAACCGACGTTTTACGTTTCCGATACTCCTTCCGAACTTTTAATGAAAAAAAAAAAACAAAATTTTTTTAAACTACTAACGGTAGTCATCATCATCATCATCATCATCATTATTATCATCATCATCACGACATTCGTTCCTACGTCACCTTATATGATGCAAACGCGAATACGATTTTAAATGATCGACTTATGTGTGTTAGTTACTCAGTTAGTTAGTTAAACGTTATTATTATTAATTATCACCAAAACATTTTTGTTCGATGAACAATCACAATGATTAGCTGAAAACGACAAACACACAGACACACAAACACACATAATGTAGTACGATTTCCGCGGGTGGAAAAAATTTTCCCAAAAAAAAAAAAAAAAAAAAACATTTGACCCCGTTCGTGAAAAAAAATTTTTGACGCGTGCGAATGGCGTCCATCATTTCGTAAGAAAACGACACCGACAGTACGGATGAGAAATTTTTTAAATGAACAACAAAAACAAAACAATAACAATAACAACAACAAACAAAAAACGATTGTGAAATTTTACACCGTTGAAATTTCGATGGTCGTCCTTTCGTCGGTTGTTAGCGTCGTCGTCGGTTCGAATATGGAGGTAAAAAGAAGAAAAACTCGAAATACACTAACCCAAATAATTCATTCGGTGTAGGAGTGTGTGATTTTTCAAAAGAGAGAGACAGAGAGAGTAGAATGAGAGAGAAAGAGAGAGTTGGAAAAGATCAGGAAACAATTTTTAAAAATGTTTTTCCTGTCGTCATAAACAATTCTCCCCTTCTCCCCGTCCGGCCCTGCCCCGCCTCCTTTCTTCCTCCCTACCGCCCCCCAACAGAAAATTTTCATTTCGTTAACAAACGAATAAATAAAAAAAAAACCAATAAAAAAAAAAAAAATTGACACGAAAAGTTCGTTGATCCACCATTTCTAAAATACAAAATTCGAAGAAAAACAAAAAAAAAAAATGTCGTCAATTACTTATTACTTGACAGCGAATCAAATCGATTTAAAATCAATTTATTACCGTAATATATATTAATATTTTATTTGTTTTAATTTTGATTGGACAGGGCGCACGTCAGCGAACCTGCCAAAAAAAAGAAAAAAAAAAAAACGGTTCGACGATTTGCTGTTGCCACGACTGAACTCCTAAAAAAGGTGAATAAAACGAAACAAAAAAAAAGCTCCAGATTTGTTTTCTCTCTCTCACTCTTTTTAATAAACGGAAACGTCGGATAAAAATAAATAAATAAATAAATATAAAAATGTTGTTGTTGTTGTTGATGATTGTGAAAAAAAAAAAAAAAACCGTGGCACTAGTGTATTCGTCACAGTTTTATTTATGAACATTTTGCAAACCGCCCACAACAACAACAACTTATTGTTTTGTTTCCTTAACGTGAAGGCGGAAAGGAATAGAATAAGTGGGAAGAAGAGAGGAAAACGAGAAAGAGAAAGAAAGAGAAAGAGAGATAGAGAAAAGAGGAGGCGCGATTCTGATTCAATCATCGGATTACATAATAATAATAATAATAATAATAATAATATTAATAAAATCCCTTTCGGGTAGGCCGAAGATTTCTTCATAACCATCTCGGAATAAATTCCTCGAGGAATCGAAAACCATCTATATGCTCCAGTTAAAAAAAAAAAAAAAAAAAAAAAACTCCATCGATTACCGGGTCATTGCTGCCCTTTAAAATCTATGTCATGGAACACTGGTTTCCGACAGTGCCGCCACCACCACCGCCACCGCCACCGCCATTACTACTTCGACTACAACCACGACGCCTAATATATTTGCCAATAACAACAAATCAACGCGCTATAATTACTCAATTTTATTATTTTTTAATTTTATTTTCCCGTCGAAAAAAGTGTATGAATTCGCTGGAGAAAAAAAAATATGTCTCCCCCTCTCTCCCTCAAAAAAAAGGGGTCAGGAATTTAAAAAATTCCAAACATTTCCCCCCCCCCAAAAAAAAAAAAAAAACAAAAATGGCGACGGTTATATTTTCAAGGATGATTTTTTTTTTTTTTTTCGTTTTGATCTTTGCCATCACACGCACAAAAATTCAAAATATCAAAATTATAATCGATCGATCGATCGATGGATCGATCTATCGAACCATCCATCCATCGATCCATACGTACGCCCGTCGAGGACTTCGACTTTTTCATTTTGGTTAAAAAAATTTAAATTCTTTCAAAACGTTCTAGTGTAAACAAGCAGACGACAAAAAAAATTAAAAAAAATAAATATCATATTTTTGATTTATCGTCGAATAAAAAATGGCGGATAAATTTTTTTTATTTATAGAAATTCTCATCATCGTCAATTTACAAAAATCTATTTTTACATACGAACGAACGAAGGAACGCACGAACGAACGTATACGTTCGCATATTAATAATTTTTCTTTTTTCTTTTTCTCTTTTTTTATTTATTTTATTGTATACGAATTTAAATGAGAAAATCCTCCGTTTTTTTGCGGGGGAGGGCGGGGGCGGAGCATTTTAAATCCGATTTTTATTTTTTTATTTTTGTTTTTATCGATAATAATAAACAACGAGAATAAGAAACAGAAAAATTTTACCGTACATGAACAAATCGTACGTAATTTTTTTTTACGCGGCGAATTTTCCCTCGGGAACATATACGGGAATAAAGTGAGTCAGTCAGTGAGTCTAAAAACGTCAACTGTTAACTATTACTCAAAGAAAATGAAGAAGGAGGAGAAAAATAACAGTCCGGGAATTTTTTTACTGAGAGAGGGAGAGAGGGGGGTGGGGTGGGAGTGAGGGTAGTCATCAACCATCGTGGCAACAGATAAAAAATCAACCCCCTTTGAAATATTGACTTAATTGATCGCCATTTAAAAAAAATGGAATGATATGAAGAAGAGCGGAATGAAAATATGGCTACCACACGGACTGTACCCTGACGTGCAACAACAACAACAAACGACAACGACAACCCTTAATTTTTATTTATTGTCTTTTTTTTCAACTTTTTTCAAACCAATTTGATTATAAATATAATATAATTCGTGATTGTCTCTCTCTCTCTCTCTCTCTTCTAATGTTAACAATTACAAAAACGTAATTAAAAGTTTTTTTTTCTGTCAACATCCATTATTTTCGTTATGAACTTTTGTCACGGATTCTTATTTATTTATTTAATTTGTGCATGGATTAATAATTCACGTGTGTACGCACGTACGTAACTTACGCACGTATGTACACGTGCGTATCGCGGTTTAAATTTTCTTTCTTCCTTTTACTTCCTTCAACGTGTAAAATCGTTTTTTTTTTCTCTCCCTACAAATTTTACCGATTCATATCATCACTTCATCATCATTATCATTATTATTATTATTACTTCTTTTATCTCCGGTTGATGTGTGTATATTCACAATAGAAATAAAATGTACGATGGCGCCGCCAATTTTTTTTTTTTTAAATTAATTATAATGCATTTTATTTTTGCAAAGTGCCAAAAAAATTAAAAAATAAAATTGCGAAACGATTGCGTGTGTGCGTGTGCGTGCGTGCGTGCGCGTTTCACATTCTCACGCACATGTGCATGTATGTACCGATTCGCTCGTACACAACAAATATGCACCGTGAAAAAACAAACAAAGAAAACATTGAGCAACAACAACAACAACAACAAAACACATCAATCGACCGATAATATTTCGCGAGAAAAAACAAATTATATTATTATTATTAACATGAATAAGTTATTATAAACGAAGGCTCCTGTCGTTGTTTTTGCTGTCGGAGCCAAAAAATTTTAAACGTTTTTGAATTGCACCAAAAAAAAAAAAAGTTAGTAATAATAATAATAATAATAATATTAAACCGAAGGACTTTGGATGTGTGTCATTCGTTTCGTTTCGTTTCGTTTTTTTTTTTAGTTAATCATCCGTGAAAAATTCCTGCGGGGAAATTTTTTTTTTTTTTTTTTTTTTTTTGGTTCGAAACGACAGGAATGCAAAAAAAAAGAAAAAAGGCGCGCAAAGAAAAATTTTAAAAAGAAAAAGAGAGAGAGAGAGAAAAAAAAAATTTTTTTGAAAAAAAAAATTCTTGAAAATTTTTTTGTTTGTTTGTTTGTTTGTCTGTCTCTCAAACATCCGCTCCCTCGTAAACCTTTTCCGAAAACAAAAACCTTTTTTTTTATATTGACGAGTCAAAAAAGGCACACGTTTGACAAAATAATAATAATAATAATATGAAAAAACACAAAAAATTTGTTTATAAAAAAAAGAAACAACAACAGCAATAATAATAATAATAAACTTAAAAATAAAAAAATTTAATTTTTTTTTGTCACTGTTCAAAACGGAAAATCACATTTCCAAACGCGAAATATACGAAATAAACAAACAACGAAAACAAGGAGAGAGAAAGATAGATAGATTGATAGATAGATAGAGAGAGAGATAGAGAGAGAAAACGAAAAAAAAAGGTCAGGGATTAAATTACCGTGACAAATATAAAAAACGAAAACTCATCGAAATCGTATTTTAGGACACAAAAAAAAAAAAAAAAAAAAAAACTTTTGTGCTAAACGCCGGCAACCAACCAATCAACCAATCAATCAATCAATCAATCAATCAGGTACGTTTATACGACTCGAGTGGAAAAAATTATACATTATTTATATATTTAAAAGACAACCTATTATTTTATTGTACCATCGTAAAGTCTTTCCAAAAAAAAAAACTTTACCGCGGCAGAGAGAGAGAGAAAGAGAGAGAAACTTAACAAACGTTCATTTAAGGTGAATGAACGGACATAATAGCCAGACACAACAAACAACAAACGACAAACAAAAATTTTTTTTTTTTTTTTAAACCTTTTTCCATCCAAAAATAAATATTTTAAATAATAATAATAATTATAATTTTTTTAAATTCGCAATCGAAATTCTTTTCCACTCTCTTTCCCCCCACACACTCTCTCTTTCTCTCTCTCGCAAAATTCCATAAACTCGTTATTGATAATAATAATAATAATATACGTATTTTCCGCGGTTTAACCCTCTTTTTTCCTTTTTTTTCGCACCTAATTCAATTCATTAATTTTCTCCCACCAATTTAAACCGCTGTTATTAAATTAATAATAATAATACTCCAAGTGATGATGGCAATAATAATAATAATTATAATGATAATGATAATCGCATGGTATTTAAAATTGAATTTAATAAATAAATAAATAATAATAATAATAATTAAAATATTTGAGAGTATCGGGAAAACGACATTAAGTAAATAAATATTTCATTAAAAAACTCGTTTTCCTTTTTTCCTTCTTTTTTTTAAAATAATTTAAATAATTTAAATAATAATGATGATGATGATGATGATGATAATGATGATGATAAACCTTTAAGTAGAAATTTTTTTTTTTTTTTTTTTTCGTTAATCTTTTAATTTATTTCGAAAGGAAAAAAAAATGGCTGACATTGGACGTGGTGAACACTTTCGTACCTATTTGCAATGACGAAACAAAAGGCCCCCCCCCAAAAAAAAAAAAAACGGATAATAATAATACGATAAGGAGAGATAGAGAGAGAGTTAGTGAGAGAGAAAGAGAGAGCGGAAAACGAAGAGGAAAAAATATCTTTCGGATTAATTTCTTTTTCCACTTTATTTCTTACAAAGTAATTTCCAATAAAACTTTCTTTGGCAAGTTTTTAAAAGATTAATGACATAAGTTTCCACCATTTTCTTCCTCCCACCCACCCCTCCACCCATCCAACCATCCATCCATCCATCCGGATTCTCTGGAAGGAAAATTTCTTCTCCAGAAAAAAGTTTTTTTTTTTTTTTAATCGTAAGTAACAACGTTAAGCATCGAATTAGTCGAGTATACGATTTGCCCTGCGGTTTTACAAAATTGTATATTTATCGCAACAGATTTATTTTAATTGTGTGTTTCCTTTTTCTCTCTCACTCCCTCTCTCCCCTCCATTCTCTCTCTCTCTCTTTTCTTTCTTTCTCTCTTCGAGTATTAAGTATTTTAATTTTGGTTTTGTTCATTTAATTTTACAAATTCTCTAAACTTTTCAAACACTCACTCACTCACCACCTCACAACTTTTTCCTTTTTTTAACTTCCTTCAAATTATCATCATGGGGATGAAAGAGAGAGAGAGAGAGAGAGAGAGAAAGAGAGAGTGATGAGAGAAAGAAAGGATATAAACAACACCCCGTAAAAAAAAAAAAAAAACAAAGCCGACGAAAAACGACAAAACGTCACGTCGAAAGGAAAAAAAAAAAGAAAAAAATCAAAATCATTATGATGAGAACTCCACTTTGTTTTTTTTTGCCGCGATGACGTTGCAGCAGAAAACCCAAAGTTTTCTTCTTCCACGTCAACTATCCTTCGTCTCTTTGACGAAAAATTTCCTATTTTCGCAAAACGAAATTCAAAAACAGGTAGAAATAGAAAAAAGATATAGAAAAAAAAAAAACAAAAAAAAATTTTCTTTTAATTTTTGAAATTATAACAAAATCGCACCGAAGAAGTAAAAGAAGTAGAAGCAGAAGACACTTTGCAGAACAACAACAAAAAGAAAAAAAGTACATAAAAGAAAGAATTACAATGTTGGAAAAAGAATGAGAACAACAACTTAAAAAGTGGCACAAAAGAAATTCTTAGAATGCCTCTTTTTTTTTTTTTTCCTTTTCTTTTCATTTCTTCCCTTACGCATACACATACATCCCTCTCTCTCTCTCTCCTTTCCCTTTATTTAAATCCCCATACTTTTTCTTCTTTTCTTTTATTTTCTGTTTTTGATTTGCAAACACAAAAGAAGTAACAACAACACAATTGAATTGAATTTTGCTGGAATTAAAAACCCATCCAGGTGTACATTAAGAAAAAATGTTTTCTCTCTCTCCCTCTCTTTCTTTCTTTATTTATTTTTGTGTGTGTGTGTGTGTGTGTGTGAGTGCGTGTGAGCGCCTGCGTCTGCGTCTGCCTTCGTTTTGGAAAAAAAAAAACGTTGTTGTTTTTTCGTTTCACCCTTAAAAAATTATTATTATTATTATCGAAAAGGCAAATATTATTTACGGCCATCGGATACATGACGTTTCTCAAGACGGAGAGTAATATAATGAATGATTTACTGTAACATTTTTTTTCACAAAATTCTTTTATGCCGTTCAAAATAAGAACGAACAACAATAATAATAATAATAATAATAATAATGATGATGATAATGTTCGTTTGCGCTCTTATTTATCATATTCTTAGTATTCCACGTGCTTGCGAATACGCGTAAACATATGTACATAAAAATAAATTTGCAATTTCGAATGCGATGCATCGCATCACCAAAGCTGTACCGAGAAAAATCGTGGAATCAGAAGCGGTAAGAGAAGGGAGGGGAGGGAGAAAAACAGAATAAAAAATAAATAAAAACCGGACAACGTGGAAACAACAAGTGAAAATAAAGACAACCTAATGACATTTGAATGCGTTTAAAAATGCCGGAACCGAACAACAAAAAAAAAATCAATAATAATAATAATAATGACGACTACGACTACGACTCAGACGACGACGACGACGATGATGATGATGATGATGATGATGATGATGATTTTCGTGATTATTTATAACCGAAACATCCTTTATTAGTGACACCTGCTTTTTAAAAATAAATATTTATATTCAAACTCTTATTATAATTTTTTTTTTTTTTTTCAAATCTAAAACAATTAATAAAGATTAAATATTTCGAAAATGACCACTGCTGCTATTTGTCTAGTGACACTGCGTCGAACATTTTCTCTCATTTTCTCCCTTATAACTTCATCACTCTCTCTCTCTCTCTCTCTCTCTCTCTCTCTCTTTTTCCTTGATTTGACATTTTACCAAATTGTATAAATTTTCAATGGAAAAAAAAAAAAATACGAATGTTTGTTTGTTTGTTTGTGCGTTCGTGGTTGTTGTCGTTGTTGTTTTGCACAAACAACGAATTCAAAGTTAATCAATCAATTTGTACGACTCACAACATTTTCCCCATCTCTTCTTCCCTTCCCCGGAAGGAAAACTCTCGTTTTCATAAGAGGAAGCGGTGCAATTTTCTTTTTTTCTTTTTTTTTGACAGGGAAATTGAATTTTTCTCGACGCCGTGGTTTTCGAAAAGGAAGGAAAGAATCGGGGGAGGGGGAAATGAGAGGAAATCTCATCAGAACGAAAACGAATTTTTTTTTTTTTTTTTCTAGAATCTTCGTAAATCACGAGGGGAAAATTCAAAATTTCGTTTTTAAACGCATACCGACCGACTCGATACAAATATAAAAATTATACAAAAATTTAAATTTTATTCCAGTAAATCAAATAACAGGTAAAAATCATTATTATTGTGTGACCAACAATAGGTTTGTCATACCCTCTCTCTCCTCCCCTCACCCCTCCTCTCTCTCTTATCAGATGTCAAAAACCTTTTGTTAATTGTGTACATTTTTTTCTCTTTCTTCTTTTTCATTTTTCCTTTTCTCTAATAATAATAATAATAGAACGATTGTTGTTCTCGTTTTTTTTTTTCGTTATATTTTCCTTACATATGACGTTTACAATACGGGAAATTTCTTTTACTCGACCCCTCTACCTTCCACACGTCTCCCTCTTCCTCCCCCCTCTCTTTTTTCTCACCGAGAAGTATGTAACGTTTCCTTTTGAAATTATTTTAATTTAATTTTGGGGTGTCGTTATTTTCGAATATTTTTAATTTCGTTACCAACCGTCGAACCGTCGTATTTTTATTACCGTTCGGTTGGTAAACATGACGTCACAACTTTACAAAAAAAAAAAAAATTATAAAATTACTCTCAGGAACGCTGTACCCAAATATTTAATACGTAAAAATACTCCCTCGAAAAAATTAATAAAAAAAAAAATAATAATAATAACAAATACTAGACGAATGAATGTACAAACAAACAGGTGAGTAACAAACAACAACAACAACAACAACAAATTTCCGATTACGTTTTTTTTTTTTTTTATTGTTTGATCGAACGTGGGAAAAAATTTATTTTTACATTTTTTTCTCTTTTTTTAACGTTTTCCTACACGTGTGCGAATTTAAAAAATCGCACGCACACGCACACGCACACGTGAACTACTGACACGAAACCGAACATGAAAACCTACAAACGGTGGACCGAGAGAGAATTTTCTTCCAATAAAAGGAAAATTATATCCTTAATAATAATAATAATAATAATAATGATTATTATTATTCGCGTCGCATTCACGTAAAAATAAATTTAATCATACGGTCGAATTTTTTTTTTTGTTTTGGGCGTTTAAATTTTTTGGCAAAAATCGACGACGACGACGACGACGACGATGGCACCAGACACACAATTAGAAAAAAAAAGAAAAAAGTTAATTATAATAATAATAATAATAATAATAATGATAAAAATAATAATAATGAATATTATTATTATTAACTTTTTTTTTTTTGTTTTTTGGATGAATTTTTATTTTTAAAAGAAAACCGCGCACTGTTGCATCATTGTCGTCATTATTATTATTATTATTATCATCGATGTAACGACCGTTACCATATTACTGTTTTGTGAATGGTACTTCTATAAATAATTAGGGCAGACGGTCAGGCGGGAAAATTTCGTGTGTGTGAAAAAAAAAAAAAAAAATTGTACGGGGCAAAAATCCAAAAATAAATTTTACAGACGGAAAAACGTGCCATTTTTTTTTTTTTTGGGTTCGGCTTTGATAAAAAAAAAAATTTACCTACCACTACTACTACCACCACCATCACGCATTCGTAATGTCCTTACATCATCATCATCATCATCATCGTCGTTTTTTTTTTTTTCAATTTTCACGAACGTCCCGAAAAAAAAAAAGAAAAAAAGGAAAAAGTTTTTTATAAATCTCGGAAAAGGCAAAAGAAAATTATTCAAATTTTTTTTTTTTTTTTATCTTTTTTTTCAGATTGAATTCTGCAAGGTTCACGAAAATTAAATAATATTAAAAAAAATTCGTTGCGTAACGCACACGCACGCACGTACGCACGCACGCACGCACACGAATATTACCACCATTTCAAATAATATTTTATTGATATTATTCGAATGCGAGGGGGAAGAAAATCGAAAAAAAAATTCCTTCACCCCCCCCCCCACTTTTTTCATCATCCCTCAACCGAAATCTTATTCCCTTCCCCTTCCCCCCGCTATTTTCTGCCCCTACGTGCCTACGAACAAACCCAAAACATAATTGAAATCATTTCAGATAAAAAAAAAAAAAAAAAAAAAAAATTAATAATTATCGTTCAAGTTCAAAGAGAGAGAAAGAGAGAGAAAATTCCGAGAACGAGTAAAACGGAGGAAAAACAATTTGCTGTAAATCAGAAAACGATAAAAAAAAAAAAATTTGCTCCTGGCAATATTACATAACGAGAAACAAAAAACATAACAAACGAAAATAAAATTAAACAAAAAATTATTATTATTATTAACTCTGTAAAATTATTTGAAAAAATTGAGGTTTCACCACGTTGTGGGTGATTTTTATTTTTATTTTTTTTACTTAACTTAAAATTAAGTTATTAATAATAATAATAATAATAATAATAATAATAATAATAATAATAATAATAATATAGTAATAGCAATACAAATAATAAATAAAGTTATTATTTTTTTTCGGCGAACGAGCCAAACGACCTTTCTCCATTTTTTTTTTTTTGTTGTTTTTTTTACTCTATGGATTTTTTGTAATTATTTTTATGACGTCATCGAATCACATTTTTGTTTTTTTTTTGTTTTTTAAAACATTTTACCCGACAAAATTACCGCCCAAAAGAAACTACTGAACCCGAAATTAAAAATTTAATAAAATTCCTATATTATGTATACGACGTGTAAAAAATTTTTGGCGCCAAAATTTTTTTTCAAATTTTCCACCCTATCGGAATTTAAATGTACCACAACTAATACTATTATTATTTATTATATACTATATCGGATGTCGTATCATTTTAATTCATTTAAAAGAGAGAAAGAGAGAGAAAAAAATTATATATCCGAGTTGGTCCTTTTTTTTTTTTTTTCAAACGACAACTTTGACCTTTTTTTGAACTTTGATACAGTAATAAATAAAAACAAAAAAAAAACTAAAGAAAAAAGAAAAAAAACGGCAAACGAGCAACAATTATTTCCTTAATGAAAAATTAATTTAAATTATATATAAAAAAAAATTTTCTCGCTTTTTCACGAAAATTACGAGTTAAATGAGTCCCAAACAAAATTAGTGTGATTCCCCCATTTTTTACATTAAAACAACAACAACAACAAACAAATAATAATAATAATGATAATAATAATATTTATAATTTTTATGACTTTATTTTTTCCTTTTTTTTTTTTTTTTTTTTGCGAACTTTGTATTGTTCCTTCTTGTTTATATCGTTGTAAACGTTGTTGTTTTCATTATTATTATTATTATTATTATTTTTAAAAGACCTTCTCTATAAGTTGTACCAACATTTAAAAAAAAAAAAAAGAAAGAAAATAATGTTGTAGATATTTTATTAGTTACGTAACATCAACACAGTTGCAAGACAAGCTGATTTTTTTTTTTTTTTTTTTAGCCGTTCTTGACCCCTGAATAATTTTTTATTTATTTATTTAAAAAAAAATGACGCCATTAAAGAAAATTGTGCGTGCGTGCGTGTGTGTTTGTATGAAACCGAAATGTTTCTCCCTTTATTTTTATTACGTTAACCATTATCATTTTTTTTATTATTATTATTGTTGTTGTTGTCATTAAAGTCACTTTTTCTTCAAAGAATTTTTACGCCCTCGCATCATCACCATCTCTCTCTCTCTCTCTCTCTCTATCTCTCTCTTACACACGATATCGCACGGGTAAATAAAAAAAAACGTGACGCCATCGATACACACAATCGATCGGAATTTTAAATTTAAAAAGAAAAAAAGATACAAATCGCGACCCAGTTTCTTTTTTTTTCTTTTTTTTTTATCTTTTTAAATTTTCCTACAGAATTATTATTATTATTATTATGATTATTATTATTTACACCGCTTTCGGTTCACCTAATTACAAACGACTAAAAGATTTAAGATGATGAGAATGATGATGATAATGATGAGGATGAGAATAAGGATTCGTGTCGGACGGCAGGTGGATGTCGTCATCATCATCATCATCATCGCAACCTTATTTATTAATATTTATGCGATCCCATTTAGGATCCCGAAAAATTAGGAAAAATAATACTAAACTTTATTATATTTCTTCTGCTTCTGCTCCCGTACGACATTTTTTTAAATGCGACTCAAGAGATTTCGATCGGCGACAATAACAATAATAATAAAAACAAATGAGAGAAAGGATGCACCCGAAAAATCCCCCCGAAAAAAAAAAATTTTCAAAAGTTGGCATTCCCCTTTTACCAAACGTATCGATTTTCTTTCTAGAACTTTCCAACGTTTTTGAAATGCATTTTTAAAAAAAAAATTTTTTTTAAAGGTCAAATTTTTGCATACCTTTATCAAGGAAATAAAAATTATTATCATTATTTCTTTTTTTTTCCCCTCCCGGATTTGAAAACAGTTTTTTTTCGGCGGGGGAAGGGGGAGAGAAGGGGAGGGAAAGCGAAAGCGTTGCAACAAAAATACGTTCGAGGTAAAAATTAATCAAATGAAAAAAAAAAAAAAAAAAAAAAAAAAAACAACCATTTTAAATAATCGGATGTAATTAATAGAACGAATTCAGATTAACCACCGCAAATAAAAATCAGGGACGGATACAGGATTAAACTCAATTAATCGATTCTAAAATAAACAAATACGACGACGACAAGAACAACGACGACGAAGACAATTTATTTCGAAAAAAAATAAAATAAATGAATGCAAAACGCTAACAGGTAACAACAAGAACAATAACAAAAACCTTTCGAAACGGAAATGACGTCACAAATTAATTCAATCGTTTTAAAACGAATTCGTTTGACGTAATAACATTACGACTACGACGACGACGACGACGACCAATTTTCACGTGTGTGTATTCCGATAAATACTATTTTTGGCATCGTCCCCGTCGTCGTTTTCGACGTCGTTTCCCGTTTTCCCCGTAAAGTGTGCACTTGTGTGCGTGTGTGCGTGTGCGTATGATAATTTCGAATAATGAAAATAAATTTTTCGATTTCAGATTTGTGGAATGCTTGTTGCACAAAAAAAAAACACGAATTACGTAAGAACTTTATATTGATGATGATTATTTCGAACTCTGCATTCGTCATCGCGATAAAACTATTATTATTATTATTATCCCTATTGGTATTTCATTCGTTCGATCGATCGTTTGTTTGTTTGTTTGTTTGTTTATTTATTTATTCATTCAATTTTATTATTATTATTATTATTGTTTTTTATTTTCACATTTAAAATTATTCAGTTACGAAAAAAACAACAACAATAATAATAATAATGGATATTGAAATCCATCATTTCGATTATCGATTTCTTTCTTTCTTTCGATCGATCAATCGATCGATCGCGGAAGTTGAACAAGTTCGAGTTTCTTCTTCATTATTTCGCAACATTTATTTTATTTTTTGTCTTTTTCTTCTTCTTCTTCTTGCTAAGTCGTAGCCACTCAAGGATGTCTGCGAAGGATATAAACGCGGGAGACCAAAGATTAAGGACGTGACGGTTTTTTCGAAAAACCCGAGCTGCCTTCGTCGTTCCTCTTCGAGAAATATTTACACGTTCAATCGATAATTTAAATTTTTTTATTACTTTAAAAACTCACGGGTAGGTAGGCAGATAGATAGATTGATAGATAGATAGACGTAAACGATAATAAAATCAACAACTTCGAACAAACAAAGATGGAAGTCGCGGATGAGAACCGACACAAAATGCAATTGATTTTCGTTTGATTGGAAACATTCTTCTTTGGACGATCGTTGAAAAATCGTCGAATTAAAAAAAAAGAGATAACAAAATTTTGTTTGTTTTAAAAAACAACAACAACAACAACAACAATCGGCAACAACATCGAAAAAAAAGGTAAAAAAAGTTCAAATGTGTGATAAAAACCATCAATTAATATCAATGCATAAAAATACCGTTTTCGACCTTGCAAACTGACAAACAAACAAACAAAACAAAACGAAACGAAACAAAAGTAAAAAAGAAAAGCGATAATTTCGCTTAAAAATAAATCCATTGAAACAAACGCAAGCACGTGTACAAGGTTACAACAACAACAACAACAACAACATCCTTGCACCGGAGACAATGTAAAAAAAAAAAAAGGTGAAAATCTGAATGCAATTCGACATTTTTTTTTTGATCGAAGCCTTGCGTGTGCTTGTGTGCGTGTGTGGGTGCGTGAGTGCGTGTACCCGCGTATACACCACGTTTATTTTGACAATGATTTTATTCGTTAATCCAATTTCGTGCCTGGAATGCTTTGAAAGAAATCTCACGACGAGAGGGAAAAGAAACGGAAAAAGGATTCCCTACGAATATCGTACACACATTTTCTTTTTTCCCCTTTTCTCTTCCTCTCTCTCCCCTTCCCTTCTCTCTCTCTCTCCCCCTTCTCTTTCTCTCTCTCTTGCAAACGTGAGGTTTTTAAACGTTTTTAATAAAAAAAAAAAAAATTTGACGGAGGAGACGATCAAAAGTCACGTTATTGACGAATTCGCGCTCGTTAAATTTTTATTTTTATTTTTTTTTTTTGTTATAACGAACTCGCGTGCACGCACACCACACTCACACACACACGCACACGCACGCACTCATCTCGTGAACACGACTCCTTTGCACCACCGTTTGGTTTATTATTATTATTATTATTTCTATCATTACTTCGATGAATGTCAGTCCGTCATGCAAAAAATTTAACATTGAATTTAATTTAAAACTCAAAATAAAAAAAATAAAAATTTTTTTAATAAAAATAAATTTAAAATAAATAAAGGACAACCGGATTCCATTTTCCAGAAAGGAGAAAACCTATTTTTTTTAAATAATAACAACATTAATAATAATAATGATAAGATTTGGGGGGGGAATACCTTTTGAAGTTTAATATCGTCAACGCACTCGAACCTTAATTCAGTCAGAAAAAAAAAAAGCCAAAAAGTTGAAAATAAATTTTGTACAATCGTGGCACAAAGAACGTGGAAGAAAAAAAATGCAAGGAGGATAAACAAGGTCTCGAAGGATCGATCATCTTTCTCGGCACGGAACTAATAATAATAATAATAATAATAATAATGTGATAACGCAAAATGTCATTGAAAAAAGTTGATGTTATAATAAAAAAACGTGGTGGATAATAATTAATAATGAAAAATGAGTAAATAAATAAATACATAAATAAATACATAAATAAATAAATAAATAAATAATAATCATCATCATCATCGCGGCGTAAACACATAAATTCTTAAAAATTATTATTATTATTATTATTTTTTTTTCCGCCATCATGCAAAAAAAAAATTTATCACGGATTTGTTTTAGAAATACGCGGAAGCATTCACTCCAGCATCTTCTCTCGTTTTCTCCCCCTCCTCCTCCCCTTCCTCTTGTCTTTCATTATTATTATTATTATTATTAATAACAAACGAACAAATCTTTCGATATGATGATAATAATGATAAAAATAACGATAAATTTTTTACACTATCCTTAATGAAAAAATGAAAAGTCATGTAAATAAAAATAACAAACGACAAACGACAATCACGATCGTGACGTCATCAGCAACAGGAATAACAAAGTTAAAAACGACATCATCAACAAGAATAATAACAAAAACAATAACAATAACAAAACAACCAACAACAACAACAGCAATCGATTTTTCTTTTTTTTTTTTCTTTTTTCCTTTTTAATCCTACAAAAATATTAATAATAATAATAATGATGATGATGATAATGATAATTTTAGTTCGTCATCGTCGCAATCCTCGTCGTCGTCTTCTTCTTCATCAGAATGTGGGTTAAGTGAAAGATTAGAGACCTGATGCGATTGTTGAGATTTCGAGAGAGAGAAAGAGAGAGAGAGAGAGAATTTCCATTGAAAGGAGGCCAAATCGACGGTCGGTTGTTTTGTTGTTTGCTTTGTTTTTCTTTTTCAACTTTTTTCTCTCTCTCTCTCTCTCTCTCTCGTCCTCCCCGAAAAAGATGTCAATTAAAGATAATTCTTCTTATTTTTATAACAAAAATAAAAAAATTTTTTTTGCCAAAGTCCTTTTTGTCGTTCGACACCTTTCACCTTTCACTATTACCAATTAATAAAAAACAAACAAACAAACAAACAACAAACAGGGATCCAGGTTATAACGTTTTTTTAAGGTTTTTCATCTTTCATTTAATTATAAAATGTAAAAAATTTTGTAATAAATAAACGTTTTCCATTTAATTTTATTACTACTCTTAAGTTAAAAGTGAGAGAGAGAGAGAGAGAGAGAGAGAGGGGGGGGGAAATAAATAAATATAAATTTTTTTTCTTATTGTTATTGCAAATCGTAAATTTAATAATAATAATAATAATTTTTCGTAAAGGGCAAAAAAAAAAAAAAATTTAATTTTCATTCCTTTTCATCATTGCTCTTAAAAAATTATTATTATTATTTTATTTTTTTTTTTTTATATACGAATGCAAAGTCGTTAAATTATGTAATAATATAATGAATATTTAAATTTCGTCATCGCGTAATAAACAATGATAATAATGATGATGATGATAATAATAATATTAAATCCGGAACCTCTCGAAACAATCGCTAAAGGACAATTCAAAGAGAATTTTAGTAGAAGGGTAATAAAAAAAAAAAAAAAAAAAATTTCCCCCCCCCCACGTAACTCTTTGAAAGAAAAGTTTTCTCGTTATTTCTCGCGAATCGCGAGAATTTTTCTCATTTCGTGAGAGAGAATTTTTTCGAAGAAAAAGGTTTGTTCGGTCGATAATTAACAGTTATTCTCTATTCCGACGGCATCTCAAAAAAAAAAAAAATGGTCGGCAAAACTCTTTCGATCGCAATTTCTTTTTCTTTTCGGTAAAAAATTAACGAGTCCTCCCCCGATTCCCCCCCCCGCGTAAAAAAAAAAAAAATGAAAACGTCACGTGTACGAATGGGTAACAGTTTTAAACGTGATAATATAATTTAACTAAATAAACCGCAATTACAAAAAAAAAAATAATTTAAAACAAATTATCGGGTCATCATTAACAAACGAAACTCTCTTTGCCCCCCGACGACAGGTCGTCATCGTCACCCCCCCAACTTATTTTGAAATGAATCAAAACAAACGGGAAAAAAACTACAAATCCAATTTTATTTATATAAAACTTCCAATCATTCGAGAGATGAATGAGTCAGACTTGATCTGGAGAATTCGAGAGATGAAAAATTCTAGGAAATTGTGGGAAAATGACTCAATTGACTCCCGGCATTTCGAATGACTTTTTTTACCCTCTTCGTACCCCCTCTCCCCTCTTCCCCCTCCCCTGTCCGTAAATCTCAAATTTATATTTATATATATTTCTTCGCGTGTGTAAACGTCGGTGAGTCATTCAATTATTTTTTAATCAATCGATCTATCGATAGATCGATCGATCGATCGATCGATCGATTAGATCATTTACTATTTTATTTAAATATCCTCCATATTTAAACTTCGCCAATTGTTTTTCTGTCGTGATGACAGCAAAAATAAAAATAAAAAAATGGCCTTAAATTAATCTTCGGGTCATTAAGGGCGAAAGATTTTCATGGGGAAAATCAGTCACGTGAGCATGTATTTTGAGAAAATTTTCCAATTTTTTCTTGTTGATGTTTTTTGTTTTTAAAAAAAAAACTTTTTCGAAAACTTTGAGTTGTAAGTTTCGACGCCTACACTTTGCTTTCATGTTTTCGACGAAATGCGTTCGCAAAGTTGAACGAACGCTTCTGCCGTTCCGAAAAGAAAAGGTATGTTGTCAACAGGTACGTTTAGATTTTCAACTTTTTTTCTTTTTTACCACCCACACGTGTTCTCCCCTTTTTTAGATCCTGTTCGACAAATCTTTCTTTCTTTCTTTCTCTCTTTCTTTTCTGCATAAATGTCGTGATGTCTAAAAATAATTTATTTCAAACAAACCGCGTATATACGCGTGTATTTAAAATAAAAACGGCGCTAAACGGCCTTGATCGTCGCCTCAGTATGAATATTCAAGGTTTTTTTTTTAAAAACCATTAATTGTCAGCATTCCCGCGAGTGAATTATTTTTAGTTATTGCACATTCCGACACACAAAAGTAAAAGTAAAAATAAAAATAAAATTCCTTATTTATTTTTTTTTATTATTTTATTTTGCGTAAAACCGTTAAGTCGTTTCCACTGACGTTGTGAGAAAAAGAGAGAGAGAGAGAAAGAAACAGAATCACACGCGATAATTAACCCATCGAGTGAGTGTCGATGAAAGAAAAAAAAAAAATTTCTCGCTGTAAATAATGCATGGGGAGTCGGGGGAAAGGGAAAAACAGGTAGGCAAACGAAAACATTTCCCCCCCCCCAAATAAAAATTTTAAAGAGTTTAACGAGTTAAAAGAGAACGTAAAAGGCGCGAATAGATGCATGCACGTACGCACGCACGCACGCACGCACGCGAGTTTGCCACGCATTCACTTTATGCACCATACATCATACATCATCGTGTTTTTTGTGAGATAAAAAGAGATAGACGCGAAAAGAGAGGCTAGAGAGAGAGAGAGAGAGAGAGAGAGAGAGAGAGAAAACAAACGAAAATAAAAATGAATGATTGCCCGGGCGTGAAAGCTAACAGAACAACACCATAATGAGTGAAATCCGTTGGTGGTCGTCCGTACAACCGAGATCGAACGAACGATCGATCGATCGATCGTTCGATCTATCGACCGACCCACCGACCGACCGACCGATCGAACAAACACTCGTCGTCCTTGTCTTGGTACCAATGAAAGTAGTGACTCACTTGTACGCATTTTTCTAACTTTGGGCTTGTCCCCATTGAATCGAACGAGTTGAATATTTTTTTTTTTTTTTTCTTTTAAGGAATTCCATTTATGGACTGTTAATAACGCATGCAACTTACTTTCAGGTTCATCAATTCTTTGCCATAATAATAATAATAATAATAATAGTAGAAGTAGTAGTGATAACGGCAATAATTACCCATTACTTTAAACCGTAATGGTTTCCGCGTTGCGTTGCGTTGCGTCGATTTTTTTTTTTTTTTTTTTTCAAATTTATTTTCATAAAACAAGATGGCCGCGTAGGAAATGCGTGACGAAAAATAACAATATGCGTTTTCGTTTTATGCTTTTTTTTTCTCTTCATTCTTTCGTCATTTTTGCTGATGTTTGTGTTCGTTCGATTTCGTATCTACTGCCCCGAATTACTTAATCACGACGTCCATCTTATTTCATAGCAAAAACGAGGATAAGTGAAAGTGTAAAGTAACGACGATGACGATGACGACGTCGTCGTCGTCGTCGCCGCCGACGACGTTTTTTTCTTCCTTCTTCCTACTCTTCTCTACTCCACCCTATGCTCTACTCCACTATACTCCTTTCCATTCCTTTTTTGTACTTATTCTTCAAACTTTTTTTTTTTTCGCAACGTGTTTGTTGCGATGAAGTAGAGCCTCCTCCGGGGGAAAAGGGAAACTTTGTGCGACTTTTTTGTTTTTTTTTTTTTTTCCATTACGAAATAACAAATACTCGTAGTTTTCCTTTTAAAGTTTTAAAAACCGATCAATTTTTCCTCTCTCTCTCTCTCTCTTTCTCTTTCTAGGATCGTTTGACGCGTTTACTCAACCTAAAAAAACAAAATGTGACACCTTTGAAATTTCGATTAGTCACACGAGTTTTTGTGTAAGGCGTCACCGTGATCGTGATCGTGCGCAACGCGATCGCCGTTGTCGAATTAGTATTTCGAAAAAAAAAACTCTCCCCGTCAATATCATCGTTATTGGGGGGACCGCGTTATCATCATCCTGCGTGTACGCATATATCAAACATAAATATTTCCCGCAAAAGAACTTTTATCGGGGATTTTTGTTTGACGATTGCATCACGCGTCGTAATCATTCTATTTCCCAATTTTTTTTCGTTCGCCTAATTTTCTATTAAAAAAAAAAAAAATTAAAAATCAATGTTTGCCGTCGTCGTTTCGTCATCTCACGCCGCGTGCGAGACGTGGAAAAAAAAAAAAAAATTTCTTTTATTTTCCGACGATAAAAAAAAAATCGTGTCATTAGACGTTACGTTATCCCAACATTTTTTTTTACCTTCTTCTGTACACCTTCCCGAGCAACTCCTTTCTACCCTTTATCATACTCACTCGAAAATTATGACAGACACGACACGGAAAGGGGGGGGGGCGGGAACCCCGAAGAAGGAAACACCTGAAATTTTTCAGGTTCATCAATGCAGGGCCGAAACATTGAAACAAGGTCGATTTTTTTACATAATGAATGTTTTGTTTTGAATATTAAATTGCGCAGTAATTCAACGGATTTTTTTTGTTTTTTTGACCCTTTTTCCTTTTTTATTTTTTTTTTTTTGCCTTTTGCATTTCATTATCCTCTTCTTTTTATTTATTGTTTCTTCTTCTTCTTCTTCTTTTTCTTTTGCCTTTTACAAAAATTTCCTTCCTTATAATTTATGTTCATTGTGTGACAACTACGACGACGACAAAAAAAAAGATACGCATATATATTTCTTTTCCTATTCTTTTCATTTCTCTTCATCTCTCTTCATCTTCTTTCATCTTATTACACCTTTTCCGCCACCGTTTTTTGTTTGTTTGTTTGCTCTCTTTTTTTATTCGTTTTCGATAGTCATCTTTTTGAAAAAAACAACCTTACACTTTTATTATACATTCATTTAATTTTAATTTTTTTTTTTTTTTGAAATATATATATTCATTCATTCATGAATGGGAGAATACGTTAGAAGAAAAATAAAAACGAACGGGAATGAATAAAAAAGTGAATGAATAGAATAGAAGGAATATAAAGGGTAAAAAAGCGACGTGAATGCAGGTGCAGAACTGGTAAACAAAACAGGAACCTTCCTGCTAACTTTCGTCAAAGTAATCATCACGACGGGGGGGGGGAAGGGAAGGTAATCTCCGACCGACCAACGAGGGCTATACTAGCTATTAAATGACCTTGACCGATCGTAATTACGCACGTATTTACGTACACTCTTGCAAATGCAGTATATACATATAATCATCCTTATTTTTACCATTATCATCATCATCATCAACATCATCATAGTAAACATCTAAAAAAAAAACAAAAATAACCGGAACGGGGTCAACAGGATCGTAGGAGAGAGAGAGAAAGAGAAAAACTTACAATAATAATAATTATTATTATTACTATTATTATTTTCATTTCTTAATTTAATAAAACGTCATTTATTAATAATGATATATATATTTATCACGAGTTATTTGACGATCGACATTGTTACCGATCGACAAACAATAAATAAATAAATATACGATAATGATAATGATAATAATAATAATAATAAACCGTTCGCAACATCCTTGAAATGATTTGTACAATAAATACATAATAGTTAATGGACGAGCGTTTTTTCCCAGGCGACGACGACGACGACGACGACGAAATTACGTAGAGTTTGAGTTTTTTTATTTACACACACGCACACAAACAAACAAACAGAACAAACAATAAAATTTCAACAACAAACGATATTTTGCAATTTCTTGCCCCGGGAAGTGGAAGGGAGGGGAAAAATCCACGAAAATTATTTTTCTATGACGTCAAGTACAAAGGTTGACAACAACGACAACAACAACAACAACACGATCTACAAACGACGAGTAAGTATTAGATTAATAATAATGGTAATAATAATAATGATGATGATAATAACAACGAATTTAAACTTTGATTATCATTGCTTTCATTTTACAAAACGTATTTAATATAAATTTATATATTTATATATATATTGATTGATGCGGTCCGGATGTCAGGCAATGAGGGGCGACTGGTTGGCATCTGGCACAAAAGCAAAAAACAAAAACAAAAAAAGTTATTATCATTATTATTATTATTATTATTTTTGCCAACAATGATTCATTTAAAATAATTTTACACTCTGGCAAACGCAAACGCAAACGCAAACGCAAAAAAAAAAAATTTCCTATGCAAATTAGACAAACTTTTTTTTTTTTTTAAAATCGACATCGTCGTCATCGTTATCACCACCACCACCACCGCCATTATCATCATCATCATCATCATCATCATCATTATTATTATTATTATTATTATTATTATTATTATTATTATTACTATTTAAATAACGTTTGGCAACGACAGTTAAATATTTATATATATATATATATATATTCGTTTATCATTCGTGCCAATTTAAAAAAAAAATTACATATATATAGAAATCGCTTAATCAGAAATATTATAAAATTAATAATAATAATAATGATGATGATGATGATAATAATAATAGTAATGATGCTAAGGTTGCGACGACAAAGAGAACCAATGTCCTTCGTGGAAATTTTAAAATTAAAGACAAACGAAACAACTCCAGTCCGAATCACATCCGAAGGGAAATTCTAAGAGAAGTGACGTCAATTTCGGAAAATCTTCGGAAAAGGGGAAGGGAGGAAACCCTGGAAGAAACGAAAAGACTTTTTCCGAAATTGGAATAATTAATAAAATAACGATGAAAATTCCAGAAGAAAATTAAAAGAAAAAGAAACGAAAAGTTACAAAGAGGAAAAGAAAAAACCTGGAAAAACGATAACAACTTTTGTTACCGCCGGCTCCATCGCGCGAAAGGAAACAAACGGTTGTGAAAGGAAGAAGAAGAAGAAAAAAAAAAAAAAAAAAACCTGCACAGCATAATTCATCGGATAATAATAATAATAATAATAATGATAATAAATTTCATGGAACTTGAAGTCATAATTCTGGAAATTTTTCTATTAATAACTTCGCATGCGTAATTTTTATTAATTAATTTCCAAGAACTTTTTTCTTCTTATTCTTTTCTTTATAATAATAATAATAATAGATAAAACAAACAAACAAACAAACAAGTAAAAATGTATAAAAAAAATATGCATAATGCAATTGATAATTTTATCTCGTTTCGAACGTGAAACGTAACAACCGAGCGTAACAACCATCGGACAAACGAATGAATGACGATAAGAAAACAGACTAAAAACAAACAAACAAACGACATGTTAATCCTACGGTGTTGTTGGAATTTTCACAATTCCGAATTTTTTTTCTTTTTTTACGTTCACTTTCACATTCCGTGCCGTAAAGTGGCACAACCAACAACGACAACAACAACCAATTCTTTAAAGATATTAATAATAATAATAACAAAAAAAAAAGTAATAAAAATAATGACTATAAAAAAAAAAACAACAACAACAACATTTTTTTTAATTTTCGTTTGTTTTTCCCCCCCCCCCGTTTTTTTTTCCGTTTGTTTGCAGCTGAAAGAGTGAGAGAGAGAGAGAGAGAGAGAGAGAGAGAGAGAGAATACAAAAACGAGGCGCAACCGAAAGCCGAGCCAAGGTCGCAAGAAAAAATTTAGTGTGTCAAGTTCGCAACCAAAAACTTCAAATGAGACCACTTGAGCAACCCTGACATTTATGGCATTAATGCGTGAAAAATTACAAAATATTCCGTACGAGAGAGAGAGAGGGGGGGGGAGGTGAGAGAAAAAGAGAAAGACAGGCTTTGACGGATTTCATTTTTTTCCCTAGGCCGTTTCCGCCCTCATCTCGCGCCACCCCTCCCCCCATCATCTTCCTTTTTCGACGGGAAAAAAAGATCGAAAGCTCAAAATTCGACAAGACAAGGAAACCCACGCATCGAACGTACGGAACGTTTCTCTCTTTGAAAAGTTTCAATATGACGTCACTCATACAAACAACAACAACAACAAAAATTCTTTACGCATCACGTTACCCGCCGCATCGAACAACAACAACAACAAAAAAAGTACAAAGTAAAACAACCAAACTATTACAAGGTGTCTGTGTGTTTTGTACCTTGAACAACCAACCAAAACAACCGACGAGACAAACAAACATTTAAGTAAAATTAAAAAAAAAAAAAAAAAAAAAAGAAGCACTTTACCTCCATCGTCGACGTCGACGACGACATCATGTTTTAAAACTTTTCCGACCGTCCATAAATTACTTTTAATGTTGATCATTATTTATAAAAAAAAAGAAAAAGAGAGAGAGAGAGACATGGATAGATTAAGAGAGAGAGAGATACATAAATTAAAATTATTTTTGTTTACTTCCGAACTTCCACCTTCATCTTATTATTCAATAATTCAACAATTTAAATTCAAAAAAAAAAAAAAAAAAAAAAAAACCGTGGTTCCTCCTACCTGGCCCCCACCCTCTCAGTGGAAAAAAAGGGAGGGAGGGGAAAGGCGAAGGGTAAGAAAAAACTGTTTTAAATTTCAAATTGACCAACCAATTTTTTTAACATTCAAAAGTAACTTCGAGGACGAAATGCGTGTGCATCGTGGAAGAAGAAATAAGTGAAACGACGACAAAGATTTCCCTGCCACCACGACGGCAGAGGGAAAAAATTAACCAAACCGGAAATGAATAAAATATTTCGAAAGAAAGAAACGTCCGATTTTTTTTTTTTTTTTCCTTTGACGAAATATCCTTTTCTTTTAAGGAAGAAAAAAAAAAAAAAATTTGCACCGGTTCGGAAACCGGAAATTCCAACGAATTAGAAAGTCGAAAAGGAAATGCCTTTTCGGTCAACCATCCATCCGTACATTCGTCCATTCGTCCAGCCTTGCGTCCATACGCATAAATACCAATTATGTATTTCGAAAACTTATTTTTTTTTTTTTTATATATATTTTGAAAGTGGCCGCCATTATTATAAAATGACCCTGAGTAATTTTATTTTAAACTTGAGGCATTTCCGTTATTTTAAACGAAAAAAAAATTTTTTTTTTCTCTCCATATTTTTTTTCTTTTTCTTTCTTTTTTGCTTTTGTTTTGAAAAACCATAATAATAATAATAATAATAATAATAATAATAATAATAATAATAATAATAATAATAATTTTCTCGAGGTCGAACTAACGCATTCAATAAATGTTTTTTTGTGTTTTTGTTTTCGGTCGTTTTATATATTTTTTTTTATTTCTTTTTTTTTCGTTTTTCGAATGCAATTTAATAACATTTTTGCATTCCGGATGTTGTAATTGTTAAAAATTCTAGAGCAATTAAGGCCGTGTGGGTTGACCGCAAAAACTTCTGCTTTCGAGGGAAAAAGAGAGCGAGAGAGAGAGAGAGAAAAAAATTTTTTTTGTTTTTTTCTCCGACATCGATTCCATTTGCCCCGATTTTCATCAGATATACCCCTCCCCCCATTCCCTCGCGCTTATTCCATTCCAGTTTTTGTTTTTTTTATTTATTTGTTTTTATTAACGATCATCATCATCATCATCATTAGGGATCTGTTGACGACGGACGAACGACGATAAGCAAACAAATGCATTGGAAAATCACGAGGATCGCAAAACGACGCAACCGGGAAAAAATATTCCAGGAGGAAATGATACGAGAGGCATAAACCTCTGGAGAGAAAGAGAGAGAGAGAGAGAGAGAGAGAGAGAGAGAGAGAGAGAGAGAGAGAGATAGATTTCGAAGCTTAGCATTATTATTATTATTATAAAATCACGGGAAACTCATCTAGCCAAAAAAAAAATAAATCATCTTTTTTTTTTTCCAGAATTTTCCTCATTTCTCTTTCTCACTCTCTCTCATTCTCCCACACACACACACGCTCTCTCTCTCTCTTTCTCTCTTTTATTCGAAACAATGGAGGCGTACGTACGTAGAGAATTGCACTATTACAAAATTTATTCCGAGTTCAATTCAATTGAAAACCTTGGAATGCAATATTTTCATTTTACATGTAAATTTATGCATCCCACCACAGAGTGGGAAAACAGCAAAATCGTGGCTTCAGCTCCGCCATATTGTTTTTTTTATGCACAGGGGAAAAAGAAAAACAGAATTTTGTAAAGTGGAACCAACGACAAATTATTCAAAACGAAATAAAAAACGAACGTGAATTTTTTTTCGTTTTGTTTTTTTAAAATAAAATTTTACCAGTATATCGGTATCTTTTAAAAGCAGAAGAAAACATCGAGAAGGAAAATGATTAATAATAATAATGATTAAAATAAAATTTTAAAATATGAGAGGAGGAAAAACCTACCAAAAAAAAAAACCTTTGAACGATACGTAAGAAAACCCAATCCTCACGAGAAAAAGAGTCACTTAAAAAGGTTTCTTAAGCCTCCCCAAAAAATAAAAACAAAAACAACAACCTTTTCTCTCCACCCCCTTGGAACCTTCTTTTACTAAAAAGAAAACTTCCGAACGTCTACAACCACGTTTCCTTCCGTTTTTAAACCAAATCACAGAGTAAGAAAACGCGAAAAGAGAGAAAGATGGAAGAATGAAAACGTTACACAATCAGGAAAACGCAGCAAAATCGATAACATTTACATAATCATCATCATCATCATTGCATCTTTCTCTCTTTTCCTAATGGTACCTTTATTAAAAAAATAAAAAATAAAACTTTTGTAAACAAACCGACAACCGACAACCGACAACAACAACAACAACAACGCAACAAAATGCTAAAAAAAAATTTTTTTTATATAAAAACAATTATTATTATTACTATTATTATTATTATTTATTCACCTTGAACGCAATGATAAATTACGACGTTTGTTAATAAATAAAAAAAAGAGAAAGAAAGGAAGAAAAATTTTCGTTTTTTTTTTAACGCGGGGGGAGGGAGGGAGGGAATTTCGTAGCAAAGGTAAGTTACGTAATAAAAACCCAAACATCGAACATCGTACGTTCGAAACGAACGACGTTCGTTCGAAAAAAAAAAAAAACAAAAATAATTCGCGCGTCCCATTTATTTCACTGATATGCAAGATAAGGAGGAAAATCCAATTTTTGTTTACTTTTGTTTACCTTCATCTTCCTCTCCCTCTTCTTCTTCTTCTCCTTCTTTTAAAAAAATAAAAATTTCATCGATTTTTCACAAAAGATTTTGTTTCGATACTCGCGCGTTTTTCCGTTGCAAATAATAATAATAATAATAAAAGAGGGATGAGGGGGGGGGGGAAAGAAAAAAAAATTAGAGCGGAAAGATTACAACTTTTTTTTTTTTTTTTTTTTTTTTTGTATTTCATCGATCGGTTGGTTACGTTTTTTTTTTCATTACGTATTAATATTAATAATAATATTAATTTCAATAAAAATGATTATTCCGTTTTTTCTTTTTTTTTTTTTTTTCGTCTCAAAGGAAAAGGTAAGCAAAAAAGGGGGGAAAGGAAAAATGTAGAAAATGAAAATAAAAAAAAAAAAAAAAATGGCGGAAAAAGAGATTGTGTAGGAGGAAACTACGCCGTACTACTTATACAAGGCGGCGGTGACCTACTTTCATTGCGACATGTAACATTTTTTATTATTATTATTATTATTCTTTTTTATTTTTCTTTTACTCTCTCTCACTCTTTCTTTCTCTTTTTCTTTCCCCCCCCCCACTCTCTCTCTCTCTCTCTCTATCAATTTCGTTTGTTTTCCACGATTTTAAAATTATAAAAAAGCAAAAAAAAAAAAAAAACAAGGAAAATTTTACACGAGGAAAATTTGAATGATTTTTCCTCCTCCCCCCATTTTTTTATTTGCATCTTTTGACCCATTAACCCATCCGAGCACACGCACACGCACACACGCACACACGCACACGGATTCATTTTATTCTATTTTATTGTGTAAATATAAAATTCATTCCAACAAAAATAAATAAATAAATAAATTTTACTTTTGAAATTCCTTTTTTTTTTTTTTTTTTTTTTTTGTAAAGGTAATCAGGGCAGGTGGGATATAAAGATTGACAGAGATAAAAAAAAAAAAAAGGAAAAAAAAGGAAAAAAGGAAAAAGGGACAAAATTTATTTACTTAACCGATTTCCCAATGGAAAACTTTTCTTTTCTCGTTTTCTCTTTTCATTCTCGATCGAAAAAAATAAAATAAAATAAAAATCAATAAAAAATTATTCAATTATAAAATTAAAACATTTTTTATTTTCGTTCGAATATGATAATAATAATAACCATCCGCTATTTTTTTTTTTTTTTTTTTTTTAACCGAAACTTTTTGATCGGCTTTCGACAAAAGAAAATAAAATGAAAGTTTTTAACGGGTGAAAGGTAATCGTTTTAATTTATAACAAAAATATCTCTGTAAAATAAAATAATAATAATAATTATTAAGCGGTGCGGGGAGTGGGGTGGGGGGGTGGAAGGAAAGGGGGGACTAAATAAACGAAAGGAGAGAGAGAGAGAGACAAAGACAACTTTTAACGAGAAAAAAAAAAACTCTCCCCGGAGTAAAAAAAAATTCGCCTTCGAACCTAAACCCCAAAGCGATTTTGCCAAAAGCCTAAAAAAACTTTTCAAATTTGTTCCGGATCGTATGTGTGTCCCGCACGCATGCACGCACAAGCACACGCACACGCACGCACGCACTCTTTCCATCTCTTTCCTTTCTTCTTCTTCTTCTTCCAACCGTTTTGGAACAACTTTTATTAGAATTCCTTTATTCTTTTATCTTATCCTACTTTTCTCCTCTACTTCTACTCCCCCTCAATATCCTCCTCTACACTCCTCCTCCTCCTCCTCCTGGACTCTTGTTGTTCCGCGATCCTTGATCCGACCTCCTCGTTAACAGTTCCGCACTATCATACCACACGTCTATTATTATTATTATCGTAAGTTTCGCTAGGTGGGAAGGAAGGTTAAAAATAATTTTCCGACCAACTCTATATATAAATACGAATAATAAATAACCGTCGTCGTCATCATCGTCGTCGTTGTTTTTTTTTTGCTTTCCCGACCTACCTCAACAGTAAAAGAATCCGCAAGACACGAATCAGGTACAAGACACTAGCCGGTAGCTAATAAAAAAAAAAATTTAAATGTAAAATAATAATAATAATAATAATAATAATAATAATAATAATAATAATAATAATACTAAAAATACTTTATGCTCTGTTTCCCGTCGGTGTAAAAAAAAAAAAAAAAAAATTTATGGTTTTTTTTTCTTCTTCTTCTTCTCGTACGAATGCAATTCAGGTTCGACAAAGGTTTTTTTTTTTTTTTTTTTTTTTTGTCAAAAAAACGCGGGGAACCCTTCCCCGAAATTAATAATAATGATAATTTAATTTTACAAATAACGATCGCGGAATTTCACTTTCGAATTTTTGTTATCGCGCTAAATTTTTACACATACACACGTCAGAGACACGTCGGAAATTTCTTTTCCGATGCGACAAACGTTTTATTCTTAAAATAATAATAATAATGATAATAAAGAACAAGATTTTCGACATCTCGTTCGACAACATTCTACTACCACGACGACGACGACGACGACGACGGGTAAAACCCCAAAAAATTTCGTTGAATTATTTTCCGACGATAAATCAACAACTTGTAAAAAAAAAAAAAAAAAAAAAAAAAAAAAAAAAAAACATTAAAATTAAATTAAATTAATTTAGAAAAAAAAAAAATGTCTGAAAACCTGAAATTACCTCGTCTTAATAATAATAATGATAATGATAATAAAAATAAAGGGAACCGTAGGGAATATATTTGAATTTTTTTTTTCGGGTTTGTTTTTTTTTTTTTTTTTTTTGTCTCACTCTATCCGACGGTATGTGAATGTTTATCATTATTATTATCACCATCATCATTATAGTCATCATAAAAACGCGCGTGTATACGCACGCACACGCACACACACGTTCTCGCGCGCGCGCGCGCACGCACGCACCCAAAACACCACCATTTTTAATTAATTTAATTACTTCGCGAGAGGTGGTATGCTCGTGACCCACACTTGAAATGACCTACCGCAAGAAAAGAGGCGTGGAGGTACGTACCAAATCTGCTTGTTGCGAGTACTTGCAAAATGAAGGTAAATAAATTTGTTAGCGTGACCTCGAATTGAAATCAGGTAGTAGGTACGTTATGTTCTGTTCTTTCTTTCTTTTATTTTATTTATTTCAACCATTTAAAAAAAATAACATAATAATAATAATAAAATACTTTTCTCTCTCTATCTCTTTCTCTTTCACTCTCATTCTTTCTTTATCCTCCTTCTTTTTTTCTTTTAATTTTTCAAACATTCGACGTGGAGAACCTGAAACGACTATGGTTGGAAACTACACACGCGATATTTCGCGAAATGATTCACGTTTACCGTTTTGGTTGTTGTTGTTGTTGTTGTTGTTCACGTTGTGAATCGCATGGAATTTTTTTTTATTTTATGTTTTTCCACGACAAAACAACGAAAGAAAACAAACAAAAAAAAAAAAAAAAAAAAACAAAATGTCGCCTAAAGGTTTTCCAGTCTTTTTTTTTTTTTTACATAACGGGAAAAATATTCCGTAACGACCTTAGCCTTTTCCCTTTTTTTTTTTTTATTACCTATTGGCAACCCTGTTAACATAAACGAATAAATAATAATAATAATAAAATTACAAATAACACAAAAACTAAAACCTGAAACTAAAGAAAGAAAGAAAAAAAAAAAAATTTCGCCTTCAAACGACCTTCTTGGTCGGGGGGGGCAATCAATTCTTACTTAAATTTCAGTTTTATAAACACGAGTTTTTTTTTTTTTTTTTTTTTTTTTTTAAATTCAAATCCGAGACGTTGTTATTATTATTATTATTATCATTATCATTATCATTATTGTAACCGTTATTATTGCGGCAAATAAAAAAAAAAAAAAACCCAAACATGTTACGCAAGAGACCAAGAGAGAGAGAGAGAGAGAAAAAAAAATAAAATCACGAGAAGGGGGGAGAAAAAAAAAACGAAAAGTTCGATATCTTCTCACACTTGAAAAAAAAAAAAAATAACAATAACGACAGCCTGTCGTTTAAAAAATAGTTTCTTGGGGGGAAAAGGGGGGAGATTGGTGGGGGGAAGGAAAAACGATACGAAAAAAAAGACACGATAAAACCGATTTGAACCCAACTTTTTTTTTTTTAAAAAAAAAAAAACATTCCCACCCCGTGGGGTGGAAAGTTATTATTATTATTTTTATTTTTTCCGCCACTTCGCTTTCCAGCACCCCCTCTCGATTCCTCACCTCCCCTCACCCCCATTCGGTTCCATTAAGAAACGGAAACGCTTAAACTTTGGGCGTTTTTCGAAAACGACACCACACGGTTTCAATAAGGAGGAAAAATCCGGTTGCGTAAAAGTTTTTTGTATCGGAAAAGAAAAAGTTAAAGAAGGAAAGTGAGAGAATGTGTGTGTGTGTGTGCTTGTGTGTGAGAGAGAGAGAGAGAGAGAGAGAGAAAGGGAAACAGGGATGAAAATAAAAGTTTAAAAAAAAAAATAAAAAAACAAACAACGGGACGGGGGTGGTTCGGCAAAAAGGAGGGCAAAAGAAAAAAATTTTCTCTCTCTCTATCTCTCTCTCTCTCTCTTTCTCTCCCATTTCAAATGAAAGGAAAATCGGTGAGTAAAAGGATAAAAAGATCGAGAAAAGTAAAAAAAAAAAAAAAAGGAAAAACAACAACAACAATAATAATAATATTAATAAACTTTCGATTTTCTTTTCCTTCTTTCCTTTCTGAAAATGAAAAATTTTCCTTTCTTTTTTTTCATTCATATATACATCAATTTCATTTATCCGTTTTATTATTATTATTATTAATTCGTTGGTGCCACGACGCGATGCAGAAAAACGCATATTTGATAGATACCAATAACGAATTTAAGCGTCGTCTGTTTCCATTTTAACATTTCGAAATATTCATTTATTAATAAATAAATATAAAAATATTATTTACTCACGTGACGTTTATTTAAACAAATAATAATAATAATAAATCTATTCCTAGTTTTTTTTTTGTTTTACCGTCGCAATTATAGTTATTATCATTATTGTGACTCACCTGGAAAAAATAAAAGAATAAAACATTAATAAATTTGCAAAAAAAAAAAACTGGAAAGTTGTAAGGAGGGAGTAGAAGATAAAAAGAGAAGGAAAATATTTTTTAAACGAAACAAACAAATCTGCAAAAACAACAACAACAACAACAACAAACAAACAAACGGAGATAATATAAAAATTTTATTATCTAATCCAAGTCGAGAAAGAAAGAAAGTCACCGTCGTCGTCGACGTCGATGACGACGACGACGACGTAGTGTTGAAACGTAAGGTGAGACCTGGTTATGAAGGAGGCATGACGCAAACCGTGTCTCGGTCAGGGGTACCCACGAGTAGTTTTGTAGTACCCAGGTAGTAGTACCCGTGGTTGGCGCACTCGACGCTGCATCTGGGACACTAAAAAAAAATTGTGCAATTCCTTGCTTTGGTATTTAGATCAAAGGCATTGAGAGAGTGCGGGTGTTTCCATTTCTCCAGTTCTCTTTATTTTCGTACGAAACTTTCATAATCGATTAAATATTTCTCAATGTCGAGATTTCGTTTTATCATTATTATCATTTCTTTAATTTTTTTGTTTTAAATGCCGCCACGTTCCTATGGTGGATTAAACGAGGAGAGTTCTTCGTTTCCCTCCCCCCCTCTCTCTCTCTCGGGTGAAGGAAAAAAAAAAAAAAACGATTCCAGTTTTTAATGGTTAAAAGGAAAAATAAAGGTGTTAATAATTTGATTGCGGTCTTCCGGAAATGTAAAACGTTTTCAAACAGGTGCGTGCATGAGTACAACAATCTGTCTGTCTGGTTTCGAACAAACAAACAAACAAATTTAAAACAAAATAAATTTTTTTTGTTAAATTTCGATATGATTAACAATAAAAAAAATATTTGCGATCAATGAATTTTTAACATTCGTAAATACAAACAAACAAACAAACGGTTTGTTAATTTAAATAATATTTGTTCGTAAAGTAAATTATAAAAACGGATGATGATAATAATAATAATAATAATAAGAGTAACAACAACGACAAACGTAACTCGACCGACGATTCGTATAAAAAAAAAAAATGTATCGATTCGCCCGAGAAAAAAATAATGATAATGATAATGATGTTAATGACAACAGCGGGAATATAATTTTCTCTCTTATACCGTATTTTCTTCCTCATCTCCTTCCCCTCCCCCTCTTCCTCCCCCGGGTTTTCAAGAACAAACATTTTAAATTTTTTTTTTTCAAAATGATAGTACGACTCGTCGTCGTCTGCTCCCGTGTTTATTACTTGCAAATTATTATTATCATTATTATTTTTCAAATGCGAATTTTCCTTTTCTTTTTTTTTTCTCTCCCAAATGTTTCTTTCTAACCTTTGACATTTACAAAAGAAAAAAAATTTTTACGTCGTCGTCGTCGTCGTCGTCCCCGTCCCACGGCCCCGTTTGTGCAAACAATCACCGACAATTTTCATTTTATCACGTCTCTTTTTCATTGCCCTCATTTCTTTCTTTCTCTCTTTCATTCTTTCATTCTTTCTTTCTTTTCTTTTTCTTTTTTAAATTTAAAGACAAGAACAAAAAAAAAAAAAAAATCGATACGCGATAGGAGGATGAAAGAAAAATTGTTTGTTTGTTTTCGCGGGCGAAAATCAATATGGCGTTTGTCGCGCGTTTTAAAAGGCTGTCGTTTCCGCCGCCGCGTCAAGCCTAACGGTTTTTTTTCATAAATCGAAACGTGGAAAATGCCTAGATTCCATTGTGGCACCATTTAAATATTGATTAATGATAATGATAATGACAGGGCGTCGAAATCAAACGATGGCGGATCAATAAATAAGATCTAACGAGAATAACGTCGAGGAAAACAAAAAAAATAAGGTACGAAAAGAGAAAGAGAGTGTGAGAGTGCGAGAGAGAGAGGGGGGGAAAAACGTGGCATTAGAATATTTCTCGCGAAATAAATTCCGGTTGGAAAAAAATTCACGCAACAAAAAACAAAAAAAAATTTTTTTTTTTTTTTTTTTTTTTTTTAACAACGAATGAACGTTAAAACAAACGCGATCAAGATCGTGATGCGATTCCCTGTCGCTGCGGGCTTCATTTTCGTTACAAACAACAAACATTAAAAAAAAAATTTTATTTTTTTTTTATTTTTCCTCGTGTTTTTTTTTTCTTCCTTGAAAAAAAAAAAAAAAAGTTTTCGCTGGGGTAAAAGTTCGAATACATTTTTTTTTGTGTCTCCTTTTTCCTCTTCTTTTCCTTCTTTCCTTATTTTTCTTATTTTTTTTTTTAATTTCTTTTTTACACGAACGTAAAATTAATTACCATAACACAATTTCACTCTTAAACTTGATATTAAAAACCTTGACATTGATTAACAAGGAAAAAAAAAGTTTTCTTCGACAACGAGCAAACGACAACAACAACAACACTTTTGATAAATTCTTTTTTTTTTTTTTATGATATGAAACTTTTCAATCTTCATTTAAATTTAATTAAATATAATAATGTTTATAAATTTAAATAAAAAAAATCTTACAAAAGTTCACATCTTACAACAACAACAACAACAGCAACAACAGCAAAAATGTTTCATCTTCGTAAATCGTTATTGTCGTTCCCTTTTAACCCAAACCCGATTGAAATTATAAAATCGAACGGTCAAAACCTAAAAATTGACGTTCGCATCCGTTCTTTCTAGAAATTTCTTTCGGAAAAATTAATAACGATAAAAGTAAAGAGATTTCGTCGTCGCGTACAAACAAAGATGGATTCGGAAAATCCGAAAATGGAAAACAAACTCGATCGATCGATCAATCACGCATTGAAATCGATTGTTTAATATTCGGTTTTGTTACGTCTACGTCACAACCACCTTTCCGGGGGGTCGGGGGTGGGGAGCAATTCAAAAACGGAATTTTTTTTGGGGGGAATTTAAAACAAGACATGATGACGGTGACAATTCTTTTTGACGCACCAACACCACCACCAGGAAATGCGATCATCTTTTCATTCCTTGTAAGAATCGGATTGCAATTTCAAAACACAAAAACAAAAACCTTCTGAAACAAGACTCCGACATGACAATACAACCATCCGTAAGCGAAAGTAATAATAGTAATGATAATAATAATAATAATAATGATGATAATAAATTTAATTCCCCCGTATTCTTCATTTTAATAATTCAAAGTCACAAAGTTTGTTTGTTTGTTTGTTACAAGTTGTTTGTGCCAGTCTTTTACTTCCATTTCCTTCCCCCCCCCCTTTCCCCCTTACCCCTTTTCCCCCACTTTTCCAGTTTTCCCGACAAATAAATTTTTTCAATGATTTAATTTTTATTAAATGCTTCGTCCTTAGTTTTTGGAATTTCGGAGGAAAAGCAATGACGATGATGAAAATCTTTAAAATTTGTAGCAAAACGTAAAAACGCATTTTCCCCACACCCTCCCCCCTTCGTTCACGTGTGTGCGTATCGTAATCGATACGACAAAAAAAAAAAAGATTTCAATAATAATAATAATAATCCTTCTTCAAACGAACGCAAATACAAAAAAATAAAAAATGGAAAAGGAGAAGAGGAAAAAAAAAAGAAAAAAAAAGTGAAGCTGCTGGAACTGGAAAAGGAGGAATAAGAAGAAGAAGAAGAAAAAAAAAAATATATATATATATGTATATACGTTATTGAACTTATTTGCATTTGACGTGGATTCAATGGGGGAAAAAAAAAATAATAATAACGATAATAATAATAATAATAATAATAATAATAATAATGATAATGATAATAAATAAAATAAAAAAAAAAAACTCTTGAAAGCTGGAAACGGGTCAATTTTTTTAAATTTGCGACAAGAGATGTAATAAAATGAACGACGACGACGACGACAAACGACGATATGAGACAGATAGATAAACGATCGAAGTCGTGGCGTTAGATAAATATATATATCGCACACCAAGTTTTTTTTTTTTTTTTTTTTTTAATGCTGCCTCCCATAGTCGAAGAAGAAAAAAAGAAAAAAAAAAATTTTTATGCGACGGAAAATTCTTGTCGTAAACATTTTTTATTTTTTTTTTTATTTTACGAAAAACGATTTTCCGACTTCCGTTTTGAAAATTTTTTAAAAATGATATTTTCAAATTTTTTTTTTCTTTCCTTCTTTTTTCTTCCAGCTTTTTTTTTTTCTTTTTTTTCCTTCTTTCGCTAATGAATTTTAATTTTTAATGCCAATTCCCTCTTCTCTCTCTCTCTCACTTTTCCTCTCCGAACAAAAACATAAACTTAATAAATGAGAGAGAAAGAGGAAAAAATTTAAAACTTTAAACTTTCTATCGCTATCGATCATTATTATTATTATTATTATTATTATTATTATTATTATTATTATTATTATTATTATTATTTTTAATTTCGGCCAACGTCGCAATCGATAAAAAAATAAAAATCGATAAAATCGATCTTTGATCTTCGATACCGGGCCAAAAGAAAAAAAAAGTAAATAAATTGTTTTGTTTTCATTTTACCTTCGTAATGTAAAGCCCCTCCCCCCTCCCCCTTTTTTTTTCTAAACGAAAAATTACGCATTACGAGAATCCGATCTCGAAATCGAAATTCTCGAACTTCCGACTTCGATTTTCCCGCCAGGTGTGTTTAATTATTTCCCTTTTAAACGACGAACGTCCTCCGTCAGGTGCGTTGCGAGTACCACCACCATCACCACCACCACCACCGCTGCCATCTTTCTTTCGTCCCCCGTTTTTCTCATTTCTTTTAAAGTTTTCACTTAAAATTCTCCTCCTTCCCTCCCTTTTTCCTCCCCAACAACCAAACGAGAGAAAAAAAAAAAAAAAAAAGAAAATTCGTTCGAATTTCGCTTTGGCGGGAAAATTTATGTCTGACATTTTTTCTTTTTTTTTTTTTTGAACTGCCGAAACCGCATTTAAAAAAAAAAGGTTGCGGCAAAAAAAAATAACGGTAACGTTTTTTAAAATATTTTCCGTAATAAATTTTACGGTGGATTGCATGGAGAGACCCGAGTACCGACCGACCGACCCGTGTGCGATACACATAAATATATACATAAATTTTAAAAAATATTAAATAAAAACAAACAAAAACAAAACAGGATTAAGTCTCGTGTGTGTGTGCGCACACACACACGGGGGGGAAACGTTTCGAAATCTCCGACCGAACACACAAAAAACAAACAGGAAACCGCAACAGCTGACGACAATAGCCTCAAGATAAAATAAGATGACTAAAGGGCTTCGCCATTGAATGGCGCAAAGGGGAAAAAGTTTAAAAAAAAAAAAACAACTTTTTATTTTTTGTTTTCTCTTCCCCCTCCCTTCTTCTTCCGTGACGTTTAACACACTCGCGAACGGATTATTTTTCAGGTTTAAAATAAAAAAAAAAAAAATTTTCCTTTCCTTCCTCTCTTTCTTTTCCCCATACACCCGATTCAAAATTAAAAAATAAACTCGGAACTTCCGGTTTATGAAAATCTTCTCGCCTTCCTTGACTCTCTTATCAATCATTATTTACGAGTTCAAAACCGTGATAACTCGTTTTCGATACACGTACACTCATGTAAATAAATAAATAAATAAATAAATAAACGTAATTGCATACGTAGTAAACAAAAAAAAAAAAAAAAAGGAACCGGAAGTGGGTAAAACACGAAGAAAAATAATAATAATAATAACGTTTCAAGGTGATTTTTCGTTATTATTATTATTATCATTTTTTTTTAATGATTTAATACGCATAAAGGAAAATTCGATTAATGTCGTGTAAAGCAGAAGACTGTTTTTTTTAAACAACAACAAGGACGGATAAGAAAATAAAAATAAAAATAAAAATGGCGACGACATTTTTTTCATCATCATCGACTCCCCCATTTAAATAATAACGAAAAATTGTAACAACGACAACAACAACACGTTATTTACGTAAGAAAAGTTTTTTTTTTTTTTTTTTTTAAATCAAATCCTTATTACGGTCCTCGAATCTGTTACGTAATGTTTTGTTTTGTTTTTTGCGTCGAGTTTTTAAAAAACATTTTTTCCCGGATGATTAGTACGTTGCTGCCACGACAAAACCCTCAATATCGCTATCCAAACCACCGTCCGCGTATCTTAAAAGTGCGAAATTTAAAATTCAAACGGATTTCCACCCCCTCCCCATTTTAAAAAAAATTTTCACGCATCTTTCGCAAATTTGCAAACAAACAAACAAATTTCAACATTTTTTGTGTTTGTTTTTTTTCCTGCCTCGTAATACCCCCCCAAAAAAAAAAAAAAAATCGTGAAGATTTTGTTTTTTTTTTAAACGTCTGACCCAAACGTCGGAGAGCGTGAGCCCTCCCCCCCTCCCCCTCCCCTCTTACTCCTCCCCCTCTTACTACTTTTTCGTTTTGTTTTGTTTTGTTTTGTTTGTAACTGCGCAGTTTATTTCTGGTAGAATGAACTCTCCGACTTTCTCCCGTGACACCATTTGAAAGTAAAAGTCGTTTGGCTTGTGTGTGTTTGTATGTGTATGTGTACGTCTGAGGGGCCGCCGTCGCGTATATAAGCTAAATACAAAAACTTCTTCTAAAGTCTGCAACGAGGAAGTATCTCTCTATCTCTCTCTCTCTCTCTTTCTTTCACTCGCATTGCAATCGTAATAACATTCTCAGGCAACACATTTTATTTGTGGGGGGGGATGTTTTTACAAAAAAAAAAAAAAAAAAAAAGATGAAGAACGCAGACGATGAAAAAATGTTTTCATTTTTTCTTTCATTTCTCCTTAACCCCACCACCACCATCGTGCCGTCGAAGGAAATTAAAAATACGTAAAAATAAATTTTCAAATCTATTACGTCTAATATTTTTCCTTAATCTCACCATCAACTCGTCATGCAAATTATTACTCCGCGAGGAAGTGACCGCAATGATAACAAAACAACAACAACAACAACAACAACAATGATAATAATAATAATAATAATAATAAAACCTTAGAAAAAAATTACTGGAATTTTTTTTCTTTTTTTTTTTTTTTTTAATTACGCGCCAAATAAAAAAAAAATTTTCGAAATCGCATTCGAAATTTAAAAAAAAAAAAAAATTACCGTGCGAGTCCTTTAAATTTTTTTTTTTTTTTTTTTTTTTTTTAAACCAAGGTAAAATATAAAAATATTAGACCAAGGTGCAAAACGGCCCGCAAATGTTAAAATAAAATAATAATAATAATAATAATAATAATGATAATGATGATGATGATGATGATAACGATGATTACGACGATGAAGAAATTTTCCCGTAGTTAGTTGGTTAGTTGGTTGGTTTATTATTATTATTACTATTTAGTCGAAATCGTTAATTTTTTTTTTTTTTATGGGAAAAAACAAACGCGGAAAAATTTTAAGGGGATTTAATATACTCCCGCAATTTATAACCGTACTTATAATGATAATAATAATAATCGTTATCCTTCCCACATCGATTACTTTGTTATTTGTAATTATTATTATTATTATTTTTTGTTGTTATCTTTTCTCGTTTGTAACGGTTTTTATAAAAATTTCAAATGAAACCTTACAAATTTTACAGTTAAGCATGGCGCGTAAAAAAAAAAAAAAAAAAAAAAAAAAAAAAAAAAAAAAATTTTAAAAAAAAAAAAAAAGGTCGAAAAAAATTCACTTTGCTAATCGAAGGTCGAAACAATCTCGAAGTCTTGCTCAAACTCGCAATAATCGTTCCCGTATCCACCACAATAATAATAATAATAATAATAATAATAATAATAATAATAATAATAACTCTAACTAACAATCGATTATTGCGCATTATTATTTCCGACGATTTACAAAAAAAAAAAAAAACGAAATGATTTGCCCTTACCTTTACCTTACCTTACCTAACCCCCCTTACCCTTCCCATCCCGCTCCCTCTTCCTTTTCCCCTTTCCCCCCCTCCCCGCAGCACTTCATCGCAAAACGAATCGATATTAAAAAGAAAAACATTGAAGATTCACATGGCACACGGCCTCATACTAATACTATGTTATTATCATCATTATCGACATCGTCATCGTCATCATCATCATCATCATCATCAACTTTTTTTTTTCTTTTTCCTTTTATTATTTATCCGACGGGTATCCAACAAATAAAGGAGAGAGAGAGAGAGAGAGAGAAAAACAAACGACGATAACAAAACAAACATGATGAAATGATTCAACAATCAATAGAGTCGACCTTCCTTATCGGAATCGTAACCGAATGATAACACGGTTTAAAAATGTAACTATTACATGAATTTGCATACACATACGGTGTTCATAATAATAATAATAATAATAATAATAATAATAATAATAATAATAATAATAATAATAATAATAATAATAATAATAATAATAATAATAATAATAATAATAATAATAATAATAATAATAATAATAATAATATTAATAATAATAATGATAATAATAATAAAAGGAGGAGGAGGAGGAGGAGGAGGAAATTTCAACTTTCCACGTTTTTTTTTTCCAATCTCGTTTGACGAGGAGAGAGAGAGAGAGAGAAAAAAACGAATCAGGAACTCGTTGGGGGGAGGGGGAGGGGAGAAGAAAAAACAATTCAAAGTCACCGTTTATTGCGTAAAATAAACTTTTGATCGGAGTAGTATAAAAATCAAAAGAAAGTAGGTCGGAATTATGTTAGTGGAAAGACGCGACGCGTAGAAAAAAAAAAAAAAAAACTTTGAACTAGACATAGTTAAATGAAAAACAAAAAACTAGTAAATGTTACTTAAAGAAAAAACACGCACGCACGCACACACGCAGGCACGCAGGCAGGCAGGCACGCATACGTGCATGCACATTATTACATATAGACAAATTCAAAATGAAAGAGAGAGAGAGAGAGAGAGAGAGAGAGAGAGAGAGAGAGAGAAAGAGAGAGAAAGAGAGAAAGAAAGGTAGAAGGGAGAACTCGCGCGCGCGCGCGCGCGACCCGTCGGTGTGTGTGTGTGTGAGTGCGTCGAACGTTTAGAAATTAAATGTTTACCTTACGGTGGAGGCCAGATAAATAATAATAATAATAATACTAATGATGATAATGATAATTTCCCAAAGGGCTCAAACGTAAAAAAAAAAAAAAAATCTCGGTCAAAAATTTTTTTTTTTTTTTTTTTAATTATGTACCTGGTATCACCTATAAGGGACACGCGCGTAATACACCAGACACAAATTGTTTTTTTTTTACTCTATTCTTTTTTTTTTTTTTTTTTCATTTTTTCGGGGCTTCTAGGTCGAGGATGTTGTTTCAACGAGGTTGTCCGATCGATGAATCGAACTATATCGGTCGATCGATTTATCGCAACAGAACAAACGATCTTTTTTCTCTCCCCGGAAAGGAAGGAAATCGAGAGTTGTTATTACAATAATAATGATAATAATTTTGTATTTTATCGCAAAACAATTTAATTATCGTAATTAATTTACTTGTTACGTTTGTTTGTTTGTTTGTTCGTTTGTTTGTTTTCTTTAACAATAAAAATAATAACAATTAAATTCTTGTTTTTGTTTTTTTTTTTTTTTGTACAAAAATATGAATTTTAAAATATTTATCATCTCACAGTTAGTATTTTACTTCCTTTGACGCGCGTGCGTGTGTGTGTGTACCTGAAAACTTTCCCTTCCAATTCTTTTATGCTCTAATTTTTCATTTACAAAAAAAAAAACAAAACAATAATAAATACAATTGACGATGAAAGTAGATTCCAAAGATTGCCTGGAGGGGAGAAAAAAAAAAAAAGAGGAAAGAAAACAAAGTGAAAGAGAAAAAGAGAAAGAAAAAGAGAGAGAGATAAATATCCGTTTAATTACGAATTAATTTTACTTTTCAAATGATTATTAAAGCAAACAATGAAAATGATAATAATAATGATAATGATAATAATACTGTTACAAACATTGAATGAAGGAAAGAATCATTATTAATATAGAATGACACAATCGCATTCCGAGCCCAATTACGCGACACAGTGACCGGATTATAGCACAAATCTGTGGATTTTAACAACACAAATTACAAGCAGACGGACGGAAAAAAACCTGCCAACCTACAAACCGGATGTTACAATTTCAACCAATTAGGAATTTAAGAATCCGATCGAATCGAGGTTTACCGGAAACCCGTGACGTAATCATAGACATGAAGCAAATCGAAAAAGATTTAAAACAATTCGACGACGTTTAAAACAAAAATATTTTTATGCGAGCGAATTTATTTAATGCCACGGCACCTCCCCCTCAACCTCCCCTCTCCCCACGGCAACGATTCTAAAATTCTTGTTATAAACATTTCGCACAAATATTATTTATTACAAAATCCGACGTGAAAATAAAAAAAAAAAAAAAAAAATGAAACGAAATGAAAGATTCAGGATCACCCATCCTTGGCGATGGAGTTTTTACGATTTCCTCCGGTTCCGTAAAACAAGATGATTTTACTCCTGCCACGTGCCTGACTTTAAAAAAAAAAAAAATACGATGTTATTTTCGAATGCTTTTTTGTGTTTATGTGTGTGAGTGTGTGTGCGTGCGCGCTCGTTTTTAATGAACGTAAGAAAAAACCATCTGCCTGTTTATCGTCTGCCCCGTGAACCAACTTAATTTCCCCAGATGGATGTTGATGGAATAACCACCTGTCTGATAAACGTACCTTTAAAAAACTCTCGATTAAGGTATTATTTCGTTTTTTTTTTTTTTTTCCTCCCTAAAGTTTCACGTAACAAACATCAGAAATAATTTAACAATTCGTAAAAATCATTTGTTTGTTTGTTTGTCTGTTTTTGTTTTTTCAATTAATAATAACCGTGCTCATCATTCTAGATTTCCATCTTTAATATTTTATTTTCCGTTTTTCCGTCGCATAAATTAAACAAACACAAACAAACGATGGGTACGACAACAACAACAACAACAACAACAACGACAAACGTTAAATTCTCAATTTGAAGGTAAAAATCAATTTAATCTATATTATCGAGGAGGAAATCTACCTTGAAACAATCGATTCGTACGTCGAAACTGTTAACTTTGTTTGTCAAAAACTTTTGTTTGTTGTCGTGTCGTGTCACGTGCACGTGTGCGTGTGCGTGTGCGTGCGTGTGAAAACAATGTCGTCGTGGTGGAAGAGAAGGTTTAAAAAAAAAAGGTAAAAACCGTTTAACCTACCTAAAAATGGTCAAATCGAATTAAATAAAAAAAAAATTTTATTGTTGTGTTTTTAACTGGCGCCCAGAGTTTTCTTTCCTTCTCTCTTCTCCTCCTCCTCCTCCCTCCCCTCCTCTCACACTCTATCTTATCCTTTTTTTTTTTTAAAACTGTTCCTTCGCATCGACAAACCATCTTGCAAAAAGTTTTTTTTTTGTTTGCGTCGTTTGTTTTATTGTTGTCTTCGTTCGAACCCTGAACGAAAATTATTTTTAAGAAAAGGGATTTTTTTTTCTTTTCTTTTTTCCTTTTCTTTTTTCCTTTTCTTCCTTTTCTTTTCTTTTATTCTTCTTTTTGGTTGACTGAATTAAAAAAAAACGACTTTGAATTCACGCGGGCCATTACAAAAGCGCCAACAATTCTAGTTCGCCCGACCGTAAATTCAAAAAAAAAGGTTTTTTAATCCGTAACAGCTTGCCCTTGCCCCCCTTTCCCCTTCCCCCGTGCCCCCACCGTGTTGGAAGAATCAGAAAACGACGACGATGATGATGATGATGATGGTTGGTATACCTAAGACAACACCTGTACAAGATTTCTTTTTAGTTGGTAATAAAAAAAGACAGACGTGAGCGTCATTTGTTACGTTGGCGCATTGTCTGGAATCGTGCGCGTGGCAGCTGCCCTCCGTCAGACAATGCATTCGTCAAAGTGCATCATTTTTACGTTTTTATCCCCCCTACATACACGAAAACACTGCGAGTGAGTTTAAGGTTCGACCTGCATTTTGTTTGTCTTCGATGCTACCTTTTTTTTTTTTTTTCTGGTTTGTCAGCAGCAGCAGCAACAACAACAACACCACCTGGCATCTTAAACGACTTGTTAATAGACCCTCTTTTTTTTTTTTTTTTTTTTTTTTTTTTTTTTTTAAATTTTGTTTTCATCGCACGAGACTTTGTCGGACTCGTCATTATAATCATCCCAAAATTTGATACCAAATCGTCGCAACAACAACAACAACCAGAATAATAATAATAATAATAATAATAATTTCATTTCGTCATGTAATAAGAAAAAAAATAAATAAATAATCCGGCGTGACACACTAAGAATCATCGCGTAAAATTTTATTTACATTAAATTCAATCGAATTATTATTATTATCATTATTATTATCAACATTTTTATTTATTTATTTTTGTTTAGTTTTTATTACTAAAAGTTAACAGTTCGTAACTATTTTTCTCTCTCTCTCTCTCTCTTTTTTTTTTTTTTTTTTTTTCATTATTTTTTCAAATCAAAAATAAAAGTCATAATAATAATTTATAAGTCAGTGAATTGATATCAAGTGGAAAATGGCATAAATCACGAACGCTGGCAGCAGAAAGTTAACGACCAATGAATAATTTTATTATTATTATTATTATCATCATCATCATCATTATCACCATCTTCGTCGCAGTCGTAGTCGTCGCGTAATTTTTTTTTTTTCCTCTTTCGCGCCGAGTTTTGTGTGATTAATTATTAATTTCACGAATGACGTAAGCTCAATTGAATCCGTTCGAATATAAATGTAATTTGAAAACCAAATTCAACATTTTTTTTTTTTTAAAGTGAGAGGGGGCTCCCCCTTCCCCCCCCCCTTCTTCTTCCTTTTCAATCCCGATCGACACGTCTACATTTCGATGTAATGACGAACGGTTTCATATCAATCGCGTTCGCATAACTCAATTCAGTTCAAGTGCGTTCGTGCCGTTTGTTACACTCTCCTCATAAACACCTACTTACTCACATTTTTTAATTATCTTCATTATCATTATTATTTATTTCGTTAACCGAAAATATAAAGAAACGGAAAGTTGTTAGACCTGTTGTCGTTGTTGTTGTTGTTTGTTGTTTGTTCTCCCGTTTACGCTTGCTCGTTAAAGGAAAATTTTTTTAAAAGCAAAAAAAAAAAAAAAAAAATAACGACCGAGAGTAGATAGAAAGTCGATCGTAAAAACAAATAAAAAAATTTCTGAATGTACGTTTATGTGTAAAAACTAACAGGATTTTTTTTCTTTTCTTTTCTTTTCTTTTCTTTTTTCGTTGGGAACGTGAAAAACTACTTAAAAATAAGAAAAACAGAGAAACGAACGGGAAAATGTGTGTGTGTGTGTGTGTGTTCTGCGAAGCTCGAATGCAATTTATTTATTTAATTGGGTTTTTCTCACTTAAGAAAATTAAACATTTACAAAATGAATTACTTCTCCGAACACTACGCGGCCGCCGACGCCACCATCCCCCCCCATCCTCCCCCACCCCTCCCGTAAAATAAAAACAAAATCAAATAAATAACATGACGTAACCGAAAAAGGGAAAAAGGAGAAGAAGAAAAAAAAAACAGATACGAACGCGTTTTAATTACAAAACAAAAAAAAGTGCCCCGTTCGCATCGAACGTTTTTGTTTTTTTAGACTGGTCGAACTACCCCCTCGAAAATAATTTCACGACTCGAAAAAAAAATTAATAAATAAATACGCGTACGACGAAGAAGAAGAGAAAAGGAAGGAAGAGAAGGAAGAGAAAAAGAAGGAGGAGGAAAAGAAGGAGGAAGAGGAAGAAGGAAAAGGAGGAGGAAAAGGAGGAGGAAAAAGTCGGAAAAACTAACAAACTAAATGTCGCAGCATCTCCCACAAAACTCATTTACAATAATTTAAAGATTTAATTACCCGTTAAGAGAGAAAACGTTCGGGTTCAGACGAAAAACGGGAGAGGGGAGGAAGATGAAGGGCGGAGCGGGGAAGAAACCCCCCGCCAAAAAAAAACAAATAAAACTAATAGAAATTTAGGAGGGGAGAGGAAATTTTTAATTTTTCGCGAATTAATTTGGGAAAAAAGAAAAAAAAAACACGAATTCCAGACAATCCGATTATTTCATTCCGTTCGCCCCGTGATTAATTCGATTATAATTAAAATATCATTAACTCCTCATTTATCCGTTCGTATTATTCTTCCGAACGTTTCTCCCCTGCCACCCTCCTTCCCCCCTCTCTCTCTTACACATCTTTTCGATTATTTCCTCTCCTAGATTGATTCTCTCTTTTCGCGATCGAAAAAAACAATAAAAAAAAAAGCCCGAGAAATTAAATAAATAATAAAAAAATGGCGAATTCTGCTGCCACGACGACTTCTCGATTTCGAAATTCTAAAGTCGCGCGTTTTTTTTTTTTTTTTTTTTGTGTAATTCTCGCCACCCAAGTAAAATTATGAATATAAAAAAATTATTTAATTAATTAATGAAATCTTTTAGAAAAAAATTAAAAAAAAAAAATAAAAACACGATGATGATGATGATGATAATAATAATAAATATAATTATTAGTATTATCGTAACGCAATTAAAATAATTTCCGGTTTTTACCGCTTCGAAAAGCATAAATTTTCATTTTTTATTTTTTATTTTTATTTTCTAATTTACGCCTTTGTAATTTTCCAAAGATGGAAATCGTTATCGTCGTTATTTTCAAGTTCACGATTTTGGATTCGAGTCAATAAACTTCAACTTTTTTTTTTTTTTTTCTCTTTAATATTCTCTTATTATCATCATCATCACCACCACCACCATCATCATCGTTATTATTATTATTATTCAAAGGTATTGACGTGGTTTTAAGTGAGTTTCTCCATTTCTGCGGCGCTCTAATTAAATATTTTTTGGCATTTTTTTTTCGGAACCCGCGCTCCCAGGTTTGTTTTCCTTCTTTTTTTTTAATATATAACCATCATCAACATCATCATCATCATTATCATCGTCATCATCATCATCTTCATCTTAATTATTACGGTAAAAACAATTTCGAATAGAAAATTTCCTCCAAAGGTTTTTTCTTCCCTTTATTTTTACTAAATTTTCTCGAACTTTTTTCTCACTTTTTCTTACAAACTTTTCAATCGATCGCACAATAACTCGAACGAGATATCGTTCGATATCTATCTCGGAAAAAAAAAATTCCAGACCCGAACAAACAACAACAACAAACAAATCGAAATCGAATCAAATCGCTTATGATAATTTACCTGAGTTGTTTCACGTTATCGAACTTGTTAATAAAACTTTTTTTTCCTTACTATCATTATCATCATTATCATTATTATTATTCTTTACTTTCGAATATGAAAAGTAAAAAAAAAAACCTTTTTTTTTTTTTTTTAATGGATGAAACACAAATCTAATTTTTTAACATTCATCATTCTTTTAATAAATTAAATAATGCAATTATAAGTAAAATTAAATAAATGGCTCAACTTCCGGTTGTTGTTTTTTCTTTTTAGTATTTTCCCCCCCCCTCTCTCTCTCTCTTTCCCCCTCCCCTCCTTTTCTTTTCTATATCCTCCCCCTATTATGCGTCTGTCTGTGTATAAATTCCCTGGTGCCACCACAACGAAAAAAAAAAAAAAAAAACTTAAAAAAAAAAAAAATGAAATTAAAAAATTATAATTTTTTTCCCCCAATTTCCCCCCAATTTTCCTCCCTATTTCCCGTTCGTCTATCCATCCATCCATCCATCCTTCTTCCCTCTTCCTTCCTTCCTTCCTTCCTATCCCGTTTTTTTTTCTCTCGTTTTCATTATGATTTCCTTTTCCCCAATTTTCATTATTAAATTTTTTTTTTTTTTTTTTAATTAAGTAATTGCCACGTTCATCCCTTCGTCTGATTGTTTTTATCTCTTATCATAACAACCGAGTCTTGTGACACTACAAACGTGGTGTGGGTGGCGTGAGTCGTACTCGCGACAAAAAAAAAAATTTTCAAGCGAATGAAATGAAAAAAAAAAAAAAAATTAAAAATTTATGTGTTAAGTTTCTTTTTTTTTTTTTTTATAAAATGTTGCCAACTTTTCGAAACAAAATAATTATTTCTTTTTTTTTGGATTGACGCGACCCAGTTTTTAATTATTAGCTCAGAATTAAATTAAATTAAATTTTAAAAAAATCCAACGAATGTAAAATAAAATAAAATAAAATTACAGACAATTTTGTCGCCGTTAAGTTATTAAAAAAAAAAAAAAAAAAAAAAAAAGATTGGCGTGTCATTAGAGGCGCCAAAACGAAAAAAAAAGGCGAAATATTTCCTCCCCGGGGGGGCAGCCGCTAAACGCTACGGCTAAAAAAAAAAAAATATCGTTCCTTAAACGCTCAGCGACGAATCAAGGTTTTTTTTTCTTTCTTCCCTTTCAGGTACGCCCACGCCGAAAGGTAAATGCAAAAATTCTAAAAATTGCTCCCTTTTAAAATAAATACTCCTTCCGAGAAACTTGTTTTGCCATCACATTCTCTCTCTCTCTCTCTCCCCCTCTCCTTTTTCATCGTTAACCTTTTTTCTTTCTTCTTCTTCTCCTATCGGCGTCTCATCAGGTACCCTAAACAATAGTTTTTTTTTTTTTTTTTTTTCGCGTTACATCTATCGGACACGTCCATCTACTAAACGGGGAAAATTAAAAACACACAAAAATTACAAAAGAAAAACGAGTCAAAATCGAAGATACCTGAAAAAGCGAGAGAGAGAGAGAGAGATCAGATGGGGGGGGGGGAGAAATATAGAAAGAAAAAAAAATCTGACAGATTATAATAAGGCACTAAATTCATTCGTTCGTTATTAATTATGTAATTACAACAACAAACAAACAAACAAACATGAACTTTTTTGTTTTGACGTTGTTTGCACGCGCACGCGCACGCGTTGTTGTTGTTATACGTCGCAGTAACATTTAATAAATAAATTTTTTTTTTTTTTTTTAAATATGATATACTGGCTAACCTATTAGAATATCGTGTTAATCTCATACTAAATTATTTAATTTATGAGTTTCTGGTTCAGACGATAATTGCCAACCCATCTGTACAAAGTTAAGAAGAAATGCTTTCTCCCATTTTAAATAAGGTCTTATTATCTATTGTTTTCTTTTTTTTAGCCAACAAACAAAAAGGACGACGACGACGACGAGTCCCGCGAACCATTTATTGAAAATTCCATTCAAGTGGATTTTGGGTAAAGTGAATCCTTCCGAGAAAAAAAAATCAAAAGAAAGAGAGAGAGAGAGAGAGAGGGGTGGAAACGAAAAGAAAAAAAAAAGATTGTTTACCTTCTTCTTCCCATCCACTTATCATTATTATTATTTTATTTTTTTTTTTAAAAGCCGTCATTTCGATATTTTTCAGGTACGTTTGAAATCGTTCGGAAATAAAAAAATGCGTCGTTTGAAACGATTTCTGCCGCCACGACGCACACACACACACAAACCTTCATCTCATCCACGATTGATAGAAATCTTTCTTTTTTTTTTTTAAAGCCCATTACAAAAATTCTCTCGCAAAATTTTTTTTGGAAATTTTTTTGATCCCATGACCACATAACCCCACAAACATGCTGCCACACACGCACGCACGCACGCACGCACGCACGCATCATATCTCGTAAAAAGGCTCTTTAAATTCAATTCTACAAAAGTACATATATATCTGTAGTCACACACGCACACAAATAGTCTCTATGCGATTCAGGACCGTATACCATCATTCTGTCCTTACATTTTATACGAAAAATTATTTTTAAAAACAACCACAAGAAAAACCGCGTTGCCACCTTTTGAAAAAAAAAAAAAACCCGGGCTTTTCGAAATCTAATTTACAAATGCGAAAATTTTTCTTTTTCCCCCCCCCCCCGAAAAAAAACATTTTAAGGTTGTTTAAAAAAACATAATAAAGTTGTCGTCATTTCCGTTACAACAAAATGACGTCACACACACAAATAAAATCCTTTTTTTTTTTTTTTTAATAATGAATTTTTTACTTAAAACAATTTTTAAAGACAATAAATTTGTTGTAAAAAAAAAAAAAAAGTTTTTATTTTATTTTTATTTTTTTTTTATTCACACTCCTCCATCTCTCTCTCTCTCTCTCAGTTTTTTTTATTTCTTCTCTTTTTTTTTTCATTTTTCCACGTTTTCTGCTTTCTCTTCTCAATGCAACATTGCGTAATAAAAAATTTAATGAGGTGTATATAATAATATTACCTGTCGTCGTCGTCGACGACAACGACGACGTCGGATCTCATTTACGACAATCGATCTTAGTTTGTCAGGGAAAAATAAAAATAAAAACAAGAGAGAAATGATAATAATGATAATAATAATAATAATAATAATAATAATAACAGCAAAACATTCCGGGGTTAAATCCCATTCACCGAATTAATCAAATCGTTTAGAAAAAGTGAGTGAGTGAGAGAGACAGAGAAAGAGAGAGAGAAAGCGATTAATAATTATTATTTTTTTCCGCGAGGTATTAACACCTGATTAGGCAATCAATCAGGCAATCAATTGGTTTCGATCGATTTTAAATTGCGATGGAAAAAAAAAAAAATTTACCGAACAAACAAACAAACAAACAACCGACAAAAGAAAACTTTTCTTATTGTTTTTGCTCTTTCTCGTATGGTATTTTCGGTTTTCTCGGTCTCCTCCCCCTCCCCCCTAAAAAAACACCGTTCATTTTTTTTTTTATAAAGTTTTCCCTTGAAAATGTTGCGATGACGTTTTCCCTTTTTTTTTTTTTTTTTTTTTTCAAAATTCAACATACGTTTCGGACGGAAACGAATTCGAAAAACGGGAAGAGGGGGAGAGAGAGGAAGAGGATGGGAAAGTGGGAGGTGGGGGTGGAGAGAAAAAAGAAAGAAAAGCTTAAAAAAAACGTGCTCGGAAATTATAAACGGACGAACCGAATTTTTATAACGAGCGTTAAAGAAAAACACCAAAAAAAAAAAAAAAAACTTCCTCTCGCCTACTTTTTCTTCTCCTTCTACCCCTCCCCCCTCCCAGAGGAGGAAAAATAAAAAGAAAAAAAAAAGTTTTAAATTTCAATTACGACATTTTATAAAAAAAAAAAAAAAAAAAAAAAAAAAAAAACTTTGTAAATTGAGAAAATATTTATTTATTTATTTATTTACTCTATGAAATTTAATGTAATCAACCGTTTCAATTATTGTTATTATTATTATTATTATTATCATGTTATTCGTTTTAACCGTAATTAAATGCCATTCGCATAACGAAACGAAAATTTTCTTTTTCCCTCCCTCTTCCCAATCCCCCGCTCCGCCTTCTTTTTTTTCTTCTTTCACTTTTCCTTCGTTTTACTACTTTCTTACACGTTTGTTTTTTTCTTTTTTTCGATCCCCCCGTTTTAAATTATTAAATAAAAAAAAAAAAATTTTCACTTTAATTCGTGATAAAAATTTCGGTATTAGAAATTATTGATTATATTGATTGATCGTTACGTAATAAAAATAATAATAATAATACGAGAAAATTTTGTTTTTGACATAATTTAACGATAATAATACAAATTATTTAATTTGTTGTTGTATAACAAAGCCATCAACTCGGCTTTTTCAAATTACGTTTCCCCCCTCCTCCCCCCAATAAAAAAAAAAAAAAAAATTTCTTTTTCTTTTCTACCTCTATAACAGTAAACGTATTATTTTTCCGTTTTGTTTGCGATATTAGTGAACGCGCGTTCGAACGAGCAAAGTATATTCATCCACAACATACCCGAAGGATACAAAAAAAAAAAAATTTGTGGATGATAATAATAATAATTTTTGTCCTCATCTCCGCGTGCCTGCCCGCCTCCCTGCCTGCCATTTTGATTCCGCGCGGCAGATCAATTTAAATTTTAAACACCTGCTTAATTATATTATCCTTAGGTTTTACTAATTGCCACATCCTTCATTAATGTTTTCTCTCTTTTTCTATCTCTATCTCTCTCTCTCTTTTCCCGCCCATCAACAACAACCACGACGAAAAGCGTACTTTTCGTTTTTTCACCTTTGGGCGTTTTAATTTTTCCCGTTTGGTTTTTACGACCGAATTTTTAAGTGTGTAAAAACACACCCGATTAGTGTATTAATAAGAATGACAACGACAGCGAGTTAAATCTAAAAAAAAATTATATATTTTTCAATTCTTTTCCACACCCCCACACCCTCCCCGCCCCCACCCCGTCGAAATTAACGTAAGTGATAATAATAATAAGAATAATGAAATAATCTTGTTAATGGAAAAAAAAAAAAAACCTTATACTTCCGTTCTGTCATCATTATTACTCGTTCGTAGCAAAATTTCCATATTGAATCAACAATTTAAACCTTTACTTGTAATTAATCATGCCCGGAAAAAATCAACAACAACAACAAACAAACAAACAAACAAACAAAAACAACAACAACAAGAAATTTTAGAAATCAAGTTTAACCAGCATCTAAAATTACTATCAGGCTTGTTGTTGTTGTTGTTGTTTTTTTCTTTTCATTTTCTTTTTTTCTTTCTTTCTTTTTCTCCAACTTTTCTCTCTCTCTCTCTCTCTCTTTGTTGATTGTGTGTGTACATTTCGAAAACAATTTTTACGTCACTAACCTTTCTAAAAAAAAAAAAAAAAAAAAAAAAAACAAAACAAAGATAATTTCCACTCGCCTTGAAATTTGTATTGTAAATGATGAACATGATGATGATGATGATGATCATCATCATCATGTTATTGTGAGTCTTTATAGTTAATCACCTGGACCGAAAAAAGCTTGTTGTAAATAAAATTATCACCTGCCTATTCGTCTCTCCTTTTACCACCTCCACCACCACCTACTCCTCCTCCTCCTCCTCCTTCTTCTTCCCAGTTAATCAAACGAAAACATGATGAGAATGGCATTAGCCTCGGCAAGGTCGACTACATTTTCTTAAGCTTAACATAAACGTTATTTGGCAATGAAACTGCTAATTACTTAACCGCGTTGTTATTACACGCCACCAGGGATGATGATGATGATGATGATAATAATGATAATCATTACATTTTTCATTACTTTTCCTTTTTTTTCCCTGTTTTTTTTTTTTTTTGTGTGAGCAATAAAAAACAACCCTTTTCCCTTTTGTGGGGAAAGAGTAAAAAAACTCAAATGTAAACACGTAACGTTAACTTTATTTTTTTTTTATTTTCAATCGGATATGCATTAAAAAAAAATCATCCCTTTAAATTTGATATCGTCTTTCAACTGGAGTCAGCTGGACGGGATACTAAAAAAAAAAAAAAAGGGAACAAAATAGAATCCATAAAATAAAGGAAATTAAGACTTTACCGTTTTTCAACACGCAACGGCAATTATTAATCTCCTTCTTTTTTTTTTTCCTGCAAAATTTTCCTTTTTTTTTTTTTTTTTTCTGGAAATAACAACACCGCCGTCGCTCCCTCCCCATCCCCCGTGTAGAAAATGACGTATCGAAACCTTCGAGACTAAAGTTTTCTTTTTCGTGAAAAACCGTAACCCTTTCGCAAATTATAAAAAAACCGCCGACGTTTTTTGTTTTATTATTATTACGTCACGGGATAGGAAGAAGGGGAGACAAGTAGGAGTGAAATTAACGTCTGGAAAAATTCGAAAAGGAGCAATTTTTCATTCTCGCACTCTTTACACTTTTCTAAATACCTCGAGTAACTGAAAAATAAAAACCTGGAAGACACGAACCCTACCTGGATCAGTAACGATTCCCGAACCGATCAATGAATGAAAAAGTTTCCAAAAAAAGAGGAAAAATGAATTAATCAATAATTCATGTCTACATATTTTAAAAACAAAATTCGGTTAAGCAATTACGCGTTACGAAAAAAAAAAAAAAAAAACCAAAACAATTATGGCTCCTTCGTGCATGATTAGTTTCGTTTATTTTTATTTTTTTTTTTTTTTTTTATAAGACTACGTACGTATTATGCAATGAAAAATGTACGTTTATCGATTCGATTCGAAAAACTCTCTCTCTCTCTCTCTCTCTCGTGACGAGTAAAGCCCAAAAAAAAACCTTTTTTAACGGAAATTTAAAGACACAAAATGAATTTTTTCAAATAATCCTTCGCAGGAATCCTTCGAATGATAATGATGATGATGATGATCATTTTTTTTTCCTACACGGAGTGTTCATCCATTCCTCCGTAGGTTCCGATACTTCGTAATATCCCCCCCCTTTCTCTCTCTCACTCTCGCCTCCCACGTAAATAAATAAATGTATAAACGTTTAATTTGTATTCAGAATTGAGACGAAACATTCATTTGTCGCATAGGATCATCATAATTCTTGTCGTCAAATTGTCAATTTAATCTCGGCCCCGAGAGAGAGAAAGAAAGAGAGAGAGAGAGAGAGAGAGAGAGAGAGAGAGAGAGAGAGAGAGAGAGAGAGAGAAAGAGAAAAGAAAAAAAGAAAGAAAAGAAAAATTTCTTTTCTTTTTTTCTTTTTCTCCTCAACAGAATCAATCCGAGCGGTGAATTTTTATTCGATGTGTTTTAAGAGAGAAAAAAAAAATAATGATAATAATAATAATAAGAAGAAGATGAAAAGAATAAAAAAGAAAAGAGAGAGAGAGGAGAGAAAAAAAGATATACGAAACGATAAAAAAGGAAGAAAAAAGAAAAAAAAGAAAAAAAAAAAAGTTCAAATGGAATGTAGACCATTAAACGCTTTCAAGTTCATTAACCCTTTTTAGAGAGCGGGAAAAAAAAAAAAAAAACAAAGTTTTTCCATTTTGTGTCGGAATCCCCGAACGTTTCGAACATTTCAAGTGGCAGCAGACATGATGCATGACATTAAAAGAACTCGGTTATCGATATGCCTAACAAAATAAATAAATAAACAAATCAAACCATTCTTATTATGTATTCGTATTTTTTAAAAATACTGCAGAAGACGAAAAAAAAAAAAAAAAAAAAAAAAAAAACTCCCGCGCTTTTACAACGCGACGATGACGACGACGATGACGACGTCGTACGGAAATAACCGAGTCCAACTCCCGCGCTTTTAAAATAAATCAATAATACTCTTTCAATTTTACCTTACTCCCGTAAGGTAAACGAAGGCTGCGCGCGTAATGGTAAAAAAAAAAAAAAAAACGTAAACAAAACGAAGGATTACGTCCCGCCAAACCAAAATGGCCGACGGAAGCCGCCTCCACGTGTAGGCTTAGTCGGAGAATGGCATTTCGTTAACGGAACGATAAGAAAAAATGTTTTAAACGTAAGTTAAACACGAGCGAAACACTCAATCACGATTTCTTTCATTTTTTTTTTTTTTTTTTTTCAATAAATGGGGAGAATGAAATGAGTGAGTGAGTGAGTGAGTGAGTGAGTACGTTCAGTTAGATAACAAAACGTCTGGATTCAAAAAAAAATTTTTCAATGGAGAGTTTTTTTTTTTTTTTTTTTAAATCAAAAAGGAAACGAAACGAGAAATTTTATTTTTCTCTCCTACAACCTTCAGAACCTTTTCTTTAAATCTCACTTAAATTTCTGGTTAATACAAAACAACATACAAAATTTTTTACTCGATCGATCCTTTTTTGCAAAACAAAAACAACAACGAAAAACCTAATTTTTAAACCTGATTTTCAGCACGTAAATCCTTTTTAAAAAAAAAACCCCAACCAACCAATAATTCAAAAGGAAACATTTTCTACGTTAAATCTAAAAAATAAACAAAAAAATTTTGAATGAAAGTAAAGGAAGAAGAACCGAAAAAAAAAAATTATTTTTATTCTTTTTATTCCTTTTTCTTTTTTTTTTCTTGAATGAAACAAAAATTTTATCCTTGACCAAGAAAAAGAAAGAAAAATAAAAAACCAAAAACAAAATAAAAACCGAGAAATAACAACAACAACAACAACAAATTTTATTTTATTGGTTTTAGCGTTAAAAATGTTTTCAAACGATCAATCCAAGTTCCCTTTTTTTTTTTTATTTTTTATTTTTTTGTTTCTTTTCCTTCTTCTTCTTCTTTTTTTTACGAGCCTTCAAACAAAACAAAAACAACCATAATAAACAGAAAAAAAAAAAAAAAAAAAAAAACGAAATTCTTTAAATTTTACGAGTACCGTCGTCGTAGTCAAACAACAGACCACCAATGTTTTTCCTAACTAACCTTTCTCAACGTGGTCACATTGTAACCAATATACTTGCCAACACACGATCGAACTCTTTTAAACTGCCACCACCCAACGAAAAAAAAAAATTCAAATAAGTGCACGTGTATTATTATTATTATTATTATTATTATTCTTTTTTTCCGGGGGAGGGGCGAAGCGAAGGGAGGGAGTCTTAAAATGATTTCCGTCGTCACTTTTCGTCGTCTTATTAATTTAATGTCCTCCATCGAAAAAAATAAATAAATAAATTCGCGTGTTTTGTTTGTTTGTTTGTTTGTGTTTGCGTGCGTGTGCAAGAGGAGGAAATCCCCTCCTCCTTCTTCCCCTTCCCCTTCCCCTCACCTTTTTTACATGGCAAAAAAAAACGTACATTTTTAATTTTCGGTATAATTATTATCAAATCACCATAGGTCATTCGTCTGTAAATTTTTTTTTTTTTTACGACCGTTGGACGCCATAACAACGTGTAAAGTTCGTCGGCACACAAAAAAATAATAAAAGCGTTCGGGTCGAACGTAAAAAAACGTACAAAAAAATTAAAATTATTATTATTATTATTATTATTACTTTAATGACAAATAATAAACACGCGCCCCACGTTTTCGGACACCGCGAAACGAAAATTTTATTTTTTATTTTTTCCGACGGCGGAAAATTCTAGAAAGTTTTATTCTCACGATTCCAAACAATGCAATTTAAACAAAAAATAAATAAATAAATGAATGGAAAATAGGAAATTTTGGAAGTCAATGTCGAAAAAAAAAAAAAAAAATTCCAGTAGTAACAGGAAATAATAATAATAATAATAATTATACTCGCTTCACTTAATTAGCGTCCTTGCGATTTCATCATTCAAATCATTATTATTATTATTATTATTATTATTACTATTTTTCATTTAAATTTTTACTCGCCAAAAAAAAAAAAACGATGATGAAAAATAATAATAAAAATAAATAAATAAATAATAATAATAATAGTTAAATCGTTTTGGTCAAGTGATTTTTCAATTCTTTGGAATTCGTTCGTGATTGATGTTTATCAAATGGAAAAAAAAAAAAAAAATTCCATTGAGAAACAATTATTGGTAACGTAAAAAAAAAATCAATAAAATCAATAAATCGATACATGATTTTTTTTGCCTTACGAATTCCAGTCTCGGATGTTTATTGCGGTGCATTCATTCGGTGCATTTTGCAAAAAATTATCTCGTAAACAAATCGATTTGACCGGTCGTCGTCGGTTATTTTATCATCATCATCATCGTCGTTATTTTTACGGTGAAATATACGTCTCATTTTAAATTACAGGTACGAAAAAATAAATGGGAAAGAAACAAACGAACAAACAAACAAACAAACAAACATCATTGAAAATAAATAAGAATCGAACGATGTGTGAATGCGAGGTTCAATGATTCACAATTCATGATTTTTTTTTCGTAGCAAAAGGAAATTTCTCGTCGTGCCTTTTTTTTTTATCCGAATGACGTAATATATTGGAAAACCCAAAATTAAATTTTACACAAACAACCGCAGATTCGCACGCGCACGCACGCACGCAAGAACTCACGCTAGCACCATCACACACCCACCCACACACATACACACACACAAACACATCTGCGCGCGCGAGCAAATGATGAATTGCCCTGCAATTTACCGCACGCCCAACTTTTACTACCAACCGTAAAAAACAAAATATTACTACTACTACTACTACTACTACAACTCCTAATAATAATAATAATAATAATAATAATAATAATAATTGTAATGAAATAAAACGAAAAAAAAAAAGGAAATCGCAATCGAAGTCGAGTAAAAACAAAAAAATCTCTTTTGCGGGCGCGTTAAAAAGGAGGGAGGAGAGGGAAGGGGAGAAGAAGAAAAACAAAATAACGGTCGAAAATGGCAGTAGCCGACGGTAAAAAGAAAAGACGACGAAGGGGAACCCCCTCAAAAAAAAAAAAAAAAAGAAGAAAACTCCAGGGAAAGATTTGTCATTTTTATCATATCACCACCACCTTATTAGAACTTTGTTCGATTCGGACGGACGGTGCAAATCGACAAACAGACAACAAACAAAAAGCTCCACAACAACAAACAAACATAAATTAATATATATTTATATATAAAAAAATACAAAAAGAAAAAAAAAAAGGGAGGGGAGAGAAAATAAAAATAAGATGGGATTTGATAATGCGACGGGGCGTAGGGAAGGGGAGGGAAGGGGATGAAAAAAAAAATAATGGTATTCTCCTCCTTCGTGTGTGAAATCATTGGGAGCGTCCCAGATGACGTCGTTGTAACATTTTAAATAATAATAATAATAATAATAATACAATTACGATCGTTATTATTTTAATTTTAAAATTTATTATTCCGTTTGTCTGAGGGATGAATACGCACATATATATACCATTCGTGAAAAAATCCAATTTAAATAATAATAATAATAATAACAATCGATGAAGATTATTATGCTCCTTCTTTCCTCCTTCCTCCTTTCTTCCTTCCTTCCTTCTTCTTTTTCCTTTTCTTTTTTATTTAAAAAAATAGGGAAAATAAATAAAACTTTTCGGGAATCGATTTTTATTTAGCTTTAAGATTCCAGGTTTTTTTTTTTTTTTTAAAATTCCAGTTCGAGGTTGACAGAAAAGGCGGACGTGGAAAACGAAATATAAAAAAAAATTTAATTAGTTAATTAATTAATTAATTAATTAATCACGAAAATTAGTTATTAAGGGCATTTTTTCACCACCACCGGGTTCGTGTCCATCCGTTCAATTTTCAATCACGTGGTTTTTTATAATACCACTAAAACCCCTCCCCCTCCTCTCTCTCTCTCTTTCTCTCCCCCCCCCCCCGGAATATTATTAAAAATAATGTACGAAAAATTACATTTAAAAAACACGGTTGAATTGAAAACATTAAAATGCATAAACTCGCTCACCCGTTGCACCTTTTATTACTCCTTCACGTGTACGCACACGCACACACGCACACGCACACGCACACACGCAAAATGCATCCCTTCGAAAAAAAAAAAAAAAAAAAAAAAAAAAAAAACTAAAATTTACATATCGAAAATTATTATCGTTTCGTTAGTATTTACTATTATTATTATTATTATTATCATCATCATTATCATCATAATCATCATTATTTTCTTAATTACTCGCGACATTTGTAAATTCTTTCCTTCTCCTTCTTCTTCTTCTTCTTCTTCCTTTTCTCAGTTTTCGGAATTTTTTTTTTTTTGGAATGGATGTCACGCAAATTTCTGCAATAGGTCACCACTCCGAGTTCAATCCGTATTCAACGTCAGAAATTCTTTTGCCTTAATTTGAACATCCGTTAAGATCCGTAATCATCATCATAGCGAGAGTTCACGTTGGACACATGCACACGCACACGCACGAACACTATCAGATCTGTCCTAGAATTAAATTACTCTTTTTTTTTTTTTTTTGGTTCCTTTGTTGTTGTTGTTTTTTTTCTTATAATTAATTACGTTCGCGACCGCAGAAGCTTTGGTCTCGCTCTTAGATCGACTACGATGGATAAAAAGATGTAAAAACAAAAAATGAAGAAATTCGGGGAGGGGAGGGGATTCGAACATGAGTCCGGCCGAGTTTTTGACACCGCAAAACCTTTGACCTTTTACTACTACTACTACTATTATACTATTATTATTAACAAACATCTTCATTAACGTTATCATCATCATAATCAGCATCATAGTCGTAAAAAAAATACGTTTATCGAATCTCAAAAGGAACCAGAGAGAGAGAAAGGGGACGGGGGAGGAAGGTGGAAGAGAGGGGAGGGAGGGGAGGGAGGAAAGAAGAAAAAAAAATTCAAATTCGATTACGCACTGATCCAAACGTATTCACATTCGAATGATCACGAATTCAAATCAAAACTTTTCAATTTCAGAGGCGATTTTAGGTGATTAATTATACGATGGTAGGTGGGATATGATATATATATACGACATCGATCCATTCAAGCCTGCCAACCTACCGTTTACAACGAAAAAATAATAATAATAATAATAATTTTTCTTTTCTTTTACGCAACGAAATAATTGAGGCACTGAAAACCGATAAATACGTGATTTGTAGTTGTTGTTGTTGTTGTTGTTGTTGTTTTTAAGACGTATTATCTCATAGTTCTTTCGACTTCGAGAGAAATACGTCTAAAAAAAAAAAAAAAACAAGTGCGTTAACCTTGCAACAAACAACAATGAAGGAGATTGCATTTATCGGATTTAATAAGGCAGAAAAATTATTACCATTATTATTATTATTATAGTTTTTCCCCTCCTTTTTGAAAATTTTTTAATTGTGCAAGGTGACGCATGAATATTACAATGGTCATTGCCAAAATTCAAAAAACGACAAAGAAAAATCAATTATTATTATTATTATTATATCTGATTATAATTGCTGCCACGATGGCGTGCCAATAAGATTTCTAAATAATGACGTATCTATCTCAGGCCCAAAGAATTTCCTTTGACAATGAGGTATAAAGAGAATGACCATCGGGGATGGTGGTAACAATTGGCAGAAAGTTCGTTTCCCCTTCTTTGCAAACTAATAATACTGTTTTTATTTTTTTTTATGTCTTGTTGTTGTTGTTGTTTCCCCTCTTACCCTCTTAGACTGCAATTCAATGAAAAGGTTAAAAAAAGATAGTAGTATAACGAATGGAAAACAAAATTGATTTCGATCTCATAAATTATTCCCATTGCAACACTGTCCACAACACAACGCAACGCAACAACGATCCCTCTTACTTGCAAATGAGCAAAAAAAAAAAAAAAAAAAGAAAAATTTTCCCAATGTCAATGTCCTTTTACCACGTTTTGCCGCCATAAATGCACCAGGCAGTCACACCCATGAATATAGCATGAATAAAACGAAAGAAGGGAAGAAGGAATCCCTTTCCGCCATCTTTGTTTTCTCTACACGTGCCGGAACTCCCCTCGGCGTCAATGACCTCGAAAAATCTTTCTCTTTTTCCTCCAGAATAAATCCCGCCGGATGAAAAAATGAATTCCCCCGAGTCCGCATTTTCATTTTAAGGTTATTCTTTTTAAGATGACGACGACCGACTCGTTTTTTTCTCTCTTTTTCTCTCCATTTTTCCTTTTTTTTTCCGCGCCAAAAAGAGGCGCCAAAACTGGAAAAACAATATTAAACACACACACACACGTTTTTTTAAAAAACAAATTTGAATTTCCCACGTTTTCCCGTTTATTTTTCTTCTTTTTTTTTTCTCCTTCTTTTAATTTAACCGTTTGAATAGGTGACAGTCGTAAAAAGAGACAGAGATAGAGGGAGAGAGAGAGAGTGAGAGAGAGAGAAAACAAAAATTTTGAAAAACTAATAGTCGATAAAGTAAATAAACAAATAAATTTAAAAAAACGTCTGACTTTTTTTTTTTTTTTTTTTTGTTGAAAAAAATTCTTTTTCTTGTTGAGGATTTTGGGGAGTGAAAAAAAAAAAAAAAAAACAAACCACGTGATTAAACAATACTTCCATAAAAGGATATTAAACAAACTTTCGACAGCCGTTACAACAAACGTTTGTTTCGTATGCTTTATGTAATTTTTTTTTTTTTAAATATTACTGAATGAATTATTGACTTGGTGAAAACTTTCTTTCTTTTTTTTTTTTAAAGTCATTTAAGGTTTTGAATTTAATATAAAACAGAATAACAAATGAGGATATTTAAACAACCACAACCACTACAACAACAACAACAACAACAACAACAATAACCAAATAAAAAATAAAAAAAAAAACCATAAAAGTTTTTATAAAAAAATTTATTTACCGGATAAAAGACACTTCGTTTAACGTAAATTAATAAGATCGTTTCGTTTTGTGTAAAAAGTTTTTTTTTTTTTTTTTTTTTTTGATTTTGGAGAAAGAAGGTAGACGAAATAAAATTTTTAGAAAAATGAACGCGGGGGTGAGGGGAGGAAGAACAGAAGGCAAAGTAAAAGAGACGTTTTTATTTTAAAAAAGAGAATGAGAAGAGAAAAAAAGTGAGGCGAGAATGGAGAGAGAGTGAAAGGAGACAAATCCAAGAAAATTCTCGAACAAATAAAAAAAAAAAAAAAGAAAAAGTTTTACTGTCGAATAGGTTGAAAGTGGAGAGAGAGTGAGAGAGTGGGGAAAGTGAGAGAGAGAAAGAGAGAAAAGAAAAAGAAAATGAAAATGAAAATGAAAAAAAAAAAAAAGAAATGTTTGCTCGTGCCGTGCTCAGGATATTTTCTCAAGACTTTCAGCCAAACTGTCAGCAAAAAACAACTAATTTAAAATCTCCTCTTTTTTTTTTGTCTCTCTCTCTCTCCCCCACTTTCTCTCTCTCCCTATTCGGTAACCTTAAAAATTCCTCTCGTAAGTAAAATCTTATCACTTATCCTTATCACCACATAAACGTCATAGTCCGAATTTACCAATTGATTATTTTCACGTCAATTAACACCATCGTAACTATAATGTTGTGACGTCATTTCCTTTACCTTTCCATCTTCGGGGGAAAAAAAATTCAGTAAAACTATAGAATATATACAATTAAACTTCATTTCCGGCGGATGAGGAAAAAAAAAAAAAAGAAAATTTAATTTCTTATCCGTCGCATTCTCACAATCCGAGTCAATCAATTTTTATAAGAAAATGGAAAAATAATCTTAAAACCTTTTTTCTCGTCTCCCCGTTGTTGTTCTCAGCCCCTCACAAAAACAAAACAAAAAAAAAAAAAAAACTCATCTCAAATTTCTCATCCGAAAAAAAAAAAAAAAAAAAAAAAAAAAAATTTCCCTTCAGTCAATTTTTTTTTTCCGTTTTCCCCCCGAGCATTTACGAAAATGTTTTTTTTTTTTTTTCGCCTTTTGCCTTTTGCCAATCCTTTGCATTTCCGGTTTTTCGCAATCCACCATTTCCTTTCTCGCAGAAACAAATTTCGTTAATAAGATTAAAAAAGAACAAACAAAATTTGAAAGACGTTCGTTTCTTTTTACACCATTTTTCTATTTACACGTTTCGCAGTTTTTTTCTTCTTTTTACACGTCGTCGTCGTCTCCGCCGTCGCCGCCATCATCTCTCTTTTAATTCCTCATTAAATTTTCCCACGTCGTCGACATTCAAAAAAAAAAAAATAAAAAATTTATTTATTTACATTCTTCATCAAATTTAAACGTTCTTTCGTTCCTTCTTTCTCACTCTTATTTCTTTCAATTATTTTCGATGCGTAATGTGCGTAAGAGCACGCGTTCATAAACACACGCACGCATGCACGCACACACACACATATATTTATTTAATTTCGATTCTAAATTGTTTTGCTGTCGGAAATTTCATCACCTCCTATATATATATTATTACTCATCTCGATGATTTGAAAGAAGAAGAAGAAGAAGAAAGAGAGAGAGAGAGAAAAACAAAAAAAAAAAATAAAACGAACAATAATGAAGAAGCAAATGGTTTCTGTTTATTTATTGGCGCCACAGCAATATTCACGACCATAAAAATGAACTTATTGGTTTTTTCCATCCCCAGAACAAAAAAAAAAAAAAAAAAAAACGTCGTCGTCGACGTCGTCGTGAAGTGAAAAAAAAAAAAAAAAGAGCTTTCCCCGTCTTTTACTTTATTTTCTCACATTTTTTCTTTTTCTTTTTTTCTTTTTTTTTTTTTTGTTCCTTTTAAATGAGTTTTTCTTTTCCATCCCTCCCTCTCTCTTTCCCTCCTACCCCCTACCCATCTCCACTCCTTTCCTTTCGTTTGTTCGTTCGAGTATACACAAACAAAAATGAAAAATGACGCACAAAATTTTCCGTGAAACTATTTTTTGCTATTTTTTTACCCCCAAAAAAAAAAAAAAAAAAACGATACGTCTGTTATAACGATCGAAACATTTCCGTTTCCGGTTTTTTTTTTTTTTTAAAGTAAATTTTTATCGGGTGAAAATTCTAAGTGAATTGGAAAATTATTTCGGATAACCGTTTACCCCCCCCCACGCCCCTCAACGTTATTAACCTTTCGTTATTATTTTTTTTATTTCAATTTGCGAAAAAGCTTCTTTTTCCATTTTCCTTTTTCTTTTTCCTTTTTCACAAACGTTGCAAAGAATGAATGACCCATCGAGCAACTGGTGGTAGTGGTGGCAACACATCAATGCTTTTACGGTTGAAAACCAAACGATTTTAAAGATGGGAGAAAAAAAAAAAAAGTAGAAAATCCTTTTACCAAAAACAATGATTCCTTCCATTAGTGGGATTAGCGGGAAAGGAAAAAAGGAAAAAAAAAGGAAAAAACCATTGAAACGAACATAAAAAGTTTTTTTTTTGGGAAGATCAAAAAAAAAAAAAAAAAAGGAAAAAAAGAAAAGATTGCGTCAATAATGATCAAAAACAACCGTTGAAATTTATATAAGTAGAAAAAAGTAAAGAAAAAACGTTGGAGCACGCACACACGCACACGCACACGCACTCATACGAAGTAATAATAATAATAAAATTGTAATTGTAGTTCTGTTACTTTGATAAACACCAACGACGATATAAGTAATAACAATAATAATAATAATAATAAATGAATGAGTGAAAGATATATATATATATATATATTCGATGAAAACGGGACGAAACAAAAAAAAAAAAAAAAAGGAGATGTCAGGAAATGGCAGGAAACGCACAGCGTCACCACCATTAACAAGTCACCGAGCAATGTTGTTGCCCAGGAAAGATGATAGGAAGGAATGCCGCCGATCGGAATGACTCGAAGAATGTTCGGAATGTAGGCCCTGAGGGGGCGCCTAATGGGACATTCTTGTTTTGGTTTAATTCCACGGGAATTCACACACACTCACGCACACGCACACGCACATACGCACATACGCACGCATTCACGACGAGTACGCACAACGACTTGAGGGCATACACTTTTCACACGCACACGCACGCACACACGCGCGCGCGCGTGCACACGTGCGTTTTTCTATATTTAGCAAGAATATCTGATACGGAGATTCTTTTTTTTTTCTCTTCTTCTTCGTCTTCTTCTTATTCTTTTTTTAACGTTCTCTCTCTCTCTCTCGTACATTTTTTTTCGTTTGTTTCCTATCTATCTATCTATCTATCCTCTTTTCTTCTTCTTCTTCTTCTTATTTTGTTTTTATTTTTATTTTTTTTTTTTTAACCTCGTTATCATGGAGTAAAAAAAAAAAAAAAAAATTCTATGATAGTCACGTGCTTGTACACGTGTTAATGACGTGTACTTGATGGGCTCGGGTGCATTGCCCCTTTTTTTTTTTTAATAATAATAATAATAATAATAATAATAATGTGTACTTCCATTATGGCTTTGTAATGACGATGGTAATCTATAGTTGATTATTACTCAAGCCTGGCTTTAGCATACAAAAAAAAAAACTCAAATACTTTCGTGTAGGTTAAAATTTTTTGTTTTGTTTTCCCTACCCCCCGGCTTTCGTCTCGAAAGTTTCTCAACTTCTTCCACCCCTCGCGTAAATTATTATTATTATTATTATTATTATTTTATATTTTTAAAAATTTAATTCGAGTTAGAAAAACATTCATAGCATGAATCAAATTAAATAATAATAATAATTTTTCTGAGTGTGTCAAAAAAAAAATTTTTTTTTAAATCCCCTTTAAAATCCCTTCTTAATTCTCATTCATTCAATTCTCTTCCCCCTCCCCCTCCCCCCGTCTCTCGTAAGGTGAGTACGTCAGTCAATCAACCAAGTAATAAAATATTTCAGGTTGTTAATAAAAAAAAAAAAAAAAATTCAAATCTTTAACAACAATTCTCGATGAGTGTCAACATTTATTTTTCAATCATTTAACGCGCACACGCACACAAATACGCGTAGATTTTTTTCCCCTACCCCTCTCGCCTTCTTTTTCTTTACAAAAGGGTTAATTCTCACACCTTTTCGGCATTCATGCGTCAATTTCCCTCAGTGAAACGAAAAGATTATTATTATTATTAGATTTGACGTAACACGACGAAGCTCACGATTCAGACGACGTGAAAAATTTCGCGTCGTGCCCCATCCCCTTCCCCCCCCCCGGGTCTCTAGCTAACCTTTTCCTCTCGGGTCGCCGCTTTCTTCTTCTTCTTTTCCTTCTTCTTGTTATTTTCTTCGATTGCGAAAATTGAAAAAAATTGAGACGCAAAACGTGGTTTGAGACCTCGATCGATGGAAATCATATCATTTTCTAACGATATGAATCTTCGTTATCATTTTGCATTCGGCACACTCGGTGGTTGGCATGCATGCGATAAGACTCGAGTGTATGCAATTAAAAATCGTGCTACTAATTTGAATAGATAGATAGATAAATAGATTCGCGAATCGCAATTTAAAAAATTACGTAATTTTTTTCAGAAACCCGGATGAAAAACAATCCGATGACGACGCGAAAGCAATACCTCGAAAGAAAACTCTCTCTCTCTCTCTCTCTCTATCTTTCTCCGATCGTCTTTTGCCAAATTTTTTTTCGAAATTCGACACCCATCCATCGCGTGTCACTCTCCGACATTTTTATTTTCGATGAAAAACGAAAGGAAATTCGCGGTGTATTCCACGTGTAAAACGGGCACCATTTTGTTTCGAAACAATTCCAACGACAAAATATAAAAAAAAAAAGGCAACGAAAAAGTTTTCCCGAAAATTAATACACTTAAAAACGAATAAGAGAGCGGAGGGAGGGGGAGGGAGAGTGAGAGAGAGAGAGAGGGACTTTTAAAAAATTTAAAAAACTTTTCAAAAAAAAAAAAAAATTGAGTACTTTTGACGGGCGAAATGTTTCTAAAAAAAAAAATTTCTCTTTACGGGAAACAAAAAAAAAAAAAAAAAACATTCCACGGGGAATAAATCGAGAGGGAAATTAAAAAAAAGGAAAACTTTTTTTTTTACTCGATAAAGAAGTGATTATTATTATTATTATTATTAGCCGTTCATTCATTATTATAT